>NC_142435.1:93596750-93897833 GCF_059453495.1 Arachis ipaensis
GCATGTGGTATAATCAGTGACCATACTTCATCTCTTCTCATGAGCAATTGACCAAGGAATTGGCTATTGATCAAGATTTGAGAGATTGAATTATAATGAATTGTAATTCGATCACTTAAGATTGCCAAGGAGATCAATGAATGCATTGATTGAGGAAGAGATGAAAATGAACTTGATCCGGAGAATGCAACATCTCCTGAGCCCAATGAACTCCCATTTCTGATCTTACCCATTTTCTTTAATTTCTGCATTTACTTTTATGAGCAATTACCCCATTCCCATTTAAAATTCTGCAATTTACTTTCCGCCATTTACATTCAGCTCTTTATTTCCAGCATTTACTGTTTCTGCCATTTACTTTCCCGCCATTTAATTTTCTGCAATTCTCAACTCAAATTCTGATTCATTCAACTAGAACATTCCTCTAATTAAAGTTGCTTGATCAATCAATCTCTGTGGGATTCGACCTCACTCTATTGTGAGTTTTTACTTGACGACGAATTCGGTACACTTGCCGAAGAAAATTTGTTGCAAGACAAGTTTTCCGCGTATTAATAAAGAAATGCCATATCAGGATACTTGATAAACCACTATTTTATGGTTTATCTTGTACTCAATTGAGTGGTTTTTATTAACTCTTTACCCACTTATTCATACTATTTGCATGGTTTTATATTTCCTTCCTAATTATGTGCTATGATTGATTACATGTTTCTTTGGCCTTATATTTGCTTATTATTAATCCTCTCTTATTACCATTAGATGCCTTGATATGTGTGTTAAGTGATTTCATAGATTACAGGGCAGGAATGGCTCAGAGGATAGAAAGGAAGCATGCAAAAGTGGAAGGAATACAAGAAGTTGGAGAAATTGCTAAGCTGTCCAGCCTGACCTCTTCGCACTCAAACGGCTATAACTTTAGCTACATAGGTCCAAACAACGCGGTTCCAGTTGCGTTGGAAAGCTAACGTCCGGGGCTTCAATTTGATATATAATATTCTATAGTTCCCCTGACACTAGGTGACGCGAATGCGTGATCCATGCGGCTGCGTCGCAGTGACGGAAATCAGCGCATTAAAATTCGAACACAGCGAATTCTGGACTGTTTCTGACCCAGTTTGCGGCCCAGAAAACACAGATTAGAGGCTATAAAGTGGGGGAATGTATCCATTCATGAGGAGGGCTTCCACAATTCACTTTTCATGTTTTAGATGTAGTTTTAGAGAGAGAGGTTCTCTCCTCTCTCTTAGGATTAGGATTTAGGATTTCTCTTAGTTTTAGGAGTGACTCTCAATCCCAGGTTCAACATTCTTTTTACTTTATAATTCTCTTTTTATTTTCAGATGCTGCAATGCTTGTATTAGATATGTTGCCCAATTGGCTTATGAACTTTTCATGTTAAGATCTGCATATTTTATTTAACATTATTTGAGGTATTTTCAGATTTAAGATTGCTTTGCTCTGTTTAAGATTGCTTTCAATTTAATTTAGATATTTTTCTCCCTTTTGGCTTTGGTCAAGTGATTGGTAATACTTGAGTTATCAAACTCAGCAAGTGATTGAAATTGGCAGATTCTGCTTGAACTAAACTTGCTCTAACACTAGTCTCTCCACAGGAGTTAACTAGGACTTGAGAATCAAGCTAATCAGTCCACTTGATTTACCTTCATAGTTAGAGGTTAACAAAGTGGGATTAAAACCCAATTCTCTTCACACCTGATAAGGATAACTCGGATAGGAATTTCAGTTTTTATACCTTGCCAAGAGATTTTATTATTATTATTTTATTTTACTTGTCATATAACATATTCCCACCTTACTTCCAAAACCCCCAATTTACAATCTTCATAACCAATAATAAGAACATACTTCCCTGCAATTCTTTGAGAAGACGACCCGAGGTTTAAATACTCGGTTATCAATTTCAAAGGGGTTTATTACTTGTGATAACCAACACGTTTGTACGAAGGGATTTTTGTCGGTTTAGAGACTATATCTACAACGCGACTGTTTTTATGACATTCTTTACTGGCAAAAATCCTAACGTCAATGCTCCTTTCTCATTAACTTTGCAAGTTAGCTCCCATTCCATGTTAGAGATCACGTTAGTTAGATTAACGTGGCTGCTAACGTGGTTCTTCCTTGCTTCTTTTGTCCTGAAATCAAGCAATAAAGTGCATCAAAGTTCTAATCCAAGTCATGGGTCATGCATCATCCAATTTGTCATATAATTTATGCAAAATCCTCATGAAATCATGTAAAGTGCACAATGTATGCTTGAATCAAGATGTAAGTGAATATCTACCCAAAACTAACTTATTTTCTAAGAAAATACATGAAACTACCCTAAAAACAGTAAAGAAAAGGTCAGTGAAACTGGCCAAAATGCCCTGGCATCACAACACCAAACTTAAAGCTTGCTTGTCCCTAAGCAAGTACTGGAACAAGAGAATGATGAATGGAATGCCAAGAGAAATGAGTCATTCTTGTGGAAGTCATGTTTCTAGTTTTATGGTGGTTTCATGCATAGCAACCTAGGTTCATTCCTTCACTGGCTTTCAGACCTTTATCATGTCCTAGAATACTCACTGTGATTGCATCCCATGAGACTTTTATTCATTGATCCTTTTGTTGTCATTTCAGGGTTTATTTGTGTTCTTAGGCTAAGTGCTCTGTAAGGGGGCAACTCTTTAAAATAAGCTTTCAGCCAACACTCCCGAACCAGTTGGTTCAAGGTGCTAGGTGTTGAAGCACCCCTAAGGAATTACTTCCTCAAGTCTCTCCCCCATACATACACACCACAGGCACATGGTTTGTTTATTTTCTTTCTTTGAGGTCTTGGTGTCCAGCACCTCTTTGGGTTACTAAATGTTCTGTAGCAAAGATTGCTCTTGATAGTGGACTTTCAGCTGATAATCCCGGGTTAGTTAACCCAAGTTACCAAGTGATAAAGCACCCCTAAGAGCTTAGTAATCCAAGCAGATCCTTGGTACAGGAACACCACAGACACATCCCTCAAGGCTCAAACCCTTGGTGCCTAGCCTCTTTTCTTGCTATTATTATTTTTTTTTATTCTTTAACTTTGATTGTTCTTTCCCTTTTTCTTATTAGGATCTTATTATTTAGCTAGTCTCACTGGTATGTTCAAAGCATAGTATTCATGACAAATAGTTGTCTTCCCACCTTGTGGTTGAACCAACTTAGCTAACTTATGACCACACCACAAACTCAGGAACTTACTCCATAGTATGAACTCCACTCTGGTCTTTTATAAAACACTCATTCTCTTTTCATTTGATTCAAAAGGGGACAAGCATACAAATAAGCAAGGTGAAGATGCAGCAGGTATCGTGGACAGCACACATATGACAAAAGTAATAAAAACAAACATTAAATTCTAATGATTTAAACTAATGAGTAACTATTAATCAAGGGCACCTTAGGACTTCAAATTTTTTAGCATTTCAAGTATATGGAATTAAGTAACAATACGACCTTCGGGTGATGGTTTCTAGCTGTCCCCTTGTTGTCATCATCCATAGTTTTTGCTCCTTCACTTCCTTGGATGATGGTGCACCATTTCCTCAGAAGGCTCCTACAAGGTTATTGGAAGTTGCTTGTTCCCAAAGCACTTGAGAAATAGTTAGCTTGCATGTATGCTTGTGAATTTCTGAACTTAATTTGGTGTGTGAACACCAAACTTAGTTCCTTGCCTAGTACAACAGATTACATACTTGCAGAGGGCCTCATACGTTGTTATTAACTAAGCAACTATTAACTAAAGACTAAACTACTGCTAAGTGGTTCCCCTGATTAGTTGGAGCTAGCATTTTGCCATTGGAGTGTAGTGTGATTCTAACTAATATCTTCGGTGGAACACCAAACTTAGAATTACACTTTCACTCTTGGATTGTTTTGGTGTGAAACACCAAACTTAGCTCCTCGCAATACATGGGAAACAACTTGTGACCTTTATTGAAATAAAGATGAAAAGGAAACTACCTGAGGTTGGGTTGCCTCCCAACAGAGCGCTCTTTTATCATCGCTAGCTCGACGATTCCTCAATTAATTGAGATGATACTTTACTCTGGGGTTTTCCCCCATGTTGCCCATATAATGTTTGAGTATTTGTCCGTTCACAGTGAACGTCCTCTCTTAACCTTCGTCCATGATTTCTATGTGCCCGTAAGGGGAGACCTTTGTGACAAGGAAGGGTCCTGACCACTTTGACTTGAGTTTGCCAGGGAACAGTCTCAATTTGGAGTTGTAAAGGAGTACTTGTTGCCCCTTTTCAAAACTCCTTGGTGCCAGATGCAGGTCATGTCTTCTCTTCGCCTTTTCTTTATAAATCTTGGCATTTTCATAGGCTTGAGATCTAAATTCCTCCATCTCTTGCAGTTGCAGGATCCTCTTTCCACCAGCAGCAATGCTGTCAAAATTTAGTATCTTGAGAGCCCAGAGAGCTTTGTGTTCCAGCTCCAGTGGTAAATGACAAGCTTTCCCATACACCAGTTGATATGGGGACATTCCAAGTGGAGTTTTGAATGCTGTTCTGTATTCCCAAAGAGCATCATCCAGCTTCTTTGACCAATCCTTTCTTGATGCACCCACAGTCTTTTCCAGAATCCTCTTTAGCTCTCTGTTGGATATCTTCGTTTGCCCACTTATTTGGGGATGGTAAGGCGTGGCCACCTTGTGTTTTACCCCATATCGTAGGAGAAGAGCTTCTAGTGGTCTGTTACAAAAATGGCTCCCTCCGTCACTGATGAGTGCTCGTGGGACTCCAAACTGGCTAAAGATATTCTTTCTGAGGAAGTTCATGACCACCTTGTTATCATTTATTGGGGTTGCAATAGCCTCTACCTACTTGAAAACGTAATCCACTGCTACCAAGATGTACTTGTTTGAATATGAGGTTGGGAATGGTCCCATGAAATCGATTCCCCACACATCAAACAGTTCCAATTCCAAGATGAAATTTTGTGGCATCTGATTTCTTTTGGGCAAGTTTCCAGATCTTTGGCATTCATTACAGCTCTTTACTAGTTCTTTGGCATCCTTGAAAAGGGTGGGCCAAAAGAATCCGCTTTGTAACACCTTTGCTGCAGTTTTGTCCCCTCCAAAGTGTCCTCCGTAGCATGAGCCGTGGCAATTCCATAGGACCTTTCGTCCTTCTTCTTCCGAAACACATCTTCTAAGGATTCTATCTGAACACTTCTTGAAGAGATATGGCTCATCCCAGACAAAGTATTTTGCATCATTCATGAGCTTCCTTTTTTGATGTTTATTGATCTCTGGAGGTAAGGTCCCAGTTGCCTTAAAGTTGGCAATGTCTGCGAACCATGGTGCTTTGTGAACTGTCATCAGCTGCTCATCAGGGAAGAGCTCGTTCACACTTGTATCATGTGTTCTACTTTCCTCATGTGGGATTCTGGATAGGTGATCTGCTACCTTGTTCTCTACTCCTTTCTTGTCTCTGATTTCAATATTGAATTCCTGCAACAATAAGATCCATCTTATTAGTCTTGGTTTTGATTCTTGCTTGGCAAATAAGTATTTAAGTGCTGTGTGCTCTGTGAAAACAATCACTTTAGCACCAATGAGGTATGATCTGAACTTGTCAAATGCAAAAACTATGGCTAGCAACTCCTTTTCAATAGTGGTATAATTTCTTTGAGCATCATTGAGGACTTTGCTAGCATAGTATATCACATGGACTAAGTTATCTTTCCTCTGCCCTAACACTGCCCCAACTGCAAAATCAGATGCATCACACATCAATTCAAAGGGTAAGTTCCAATCAGGTGGGGAAATGATAGGGGCAGATGACAATCTTTCATTCAAATGCTCGAATGCTAACTTACATGTTTCATCGAAGATAAATGGTGTATCTGATATAAGGAGATTGCTCAAGGGCTTAGCTATTTTTCAAAAATCTTTAATAAACCTTCTGTAAAAGCCAGCATGCCCTAAAAAACTTCTAATTGCTTTGACATCACTGGGTGGAGGTAGTTTTTTAATAAGTTCCACTTTAGCCCTGTCCACTTCAATGCCTTGGTTAGAAACCTTATGGCCAAGGACTATTCCTCCTGTCACCATAAAGTGACATTTCTCCAAGTTCAAAACCAGATTGGTCTCTTGGCACCTTTTCAATACTAAGGCAAGGTGACTCAGGCAGCTAGTAAAGGAATCTCCGAATACCGAGAAATCATCCATAAAAACTTCAATGAATTTCTCTATCATATCTGAGAAGATAGAAAGCATGCAGCGCTGGAAAGTCGCAGGTGCATTGCATAGCCCAAATGGCATGCACCTGTAGGCAAACACTCCATATGGACAAGTAAATGAAGTTTTCTCTTGGTCTCTGGGATCAACCACTATTTGGTTATATCCTGAATAACCATCAAGAAAACAGTAATATGCGTGTCCTGCGAGTCTTTCCAACATCTGATCCATAAATGGGAGAGGGAAATGGTCCTTTCGTGTAGCCTCATTGTGTTTTCGATAGTCTATGCACATCCGCCATCCTGTGACGGTCCTCGTAGGAATTAGTTCGTTCTTCTCATTGGGAACTACAGTGATTCCTCCCTTTTTGGGCACGACATGCACGGGGCTGACCCAGGGGCTGTCTGAGATCGGGTAGATTACACCTCCCTGCCATAATTTCATAACTTCTTTCTGTACCACTTCCTTCATGATTGGGTTTAGCCTCCTTTGGGATTGAATGGATGGTTTGGCATCATCTTCCAGTAGTATCTTATGCATGCATATGGCTGAACTTATTCCTTTCAGGTCAGCAAGAGTCCATCCAATGGCATCCTTGTGCTTTCGCAATACTTTGAGTAGTTCATCCTCTTGATCTTGGCTGAGGCACGAGCTTATGATCACTGGGTAACTTTTGTTTTCTCCTAAGTATGCATTTTTAAGAGTGGGTGGCAGTGCTTTGAGCTCAAGTTTGGGTGCCTCTATCTTTTCATCCTCTTCCTTTGGTGCACCTTGTATGCCAATCTCTGTTGTTGCAACCTCTTCACTTGATGTAGACTCCTCCTCTATTAACCTTTCGGGCTCTTCTTCTTCAAAATTCTCCTGTATTTCCTCTTCAAGTGAGTCCAACCTCATACATTCCCCCAATTGTTCTTATGGGTAACTCATGACCTTGAACACATTGAATGTCATCTTTTCATTGTGTAATCTCAGGGTGAGATCACCCTTTTGGACATCAATGATAGCTCCAGCAGTGGCCAAGAAAGGCCTTCCCAGGATAATGGAGGTCTTGGCTTCCTCCTGCATGTCCAGCACTATAAAATCTGCCGGGAATATGAAGTCTCCCACTTTCACCAGCAAATCCTCTACTATGCCATGAGGGAACTTGAACGATCGGTCTGCCAACTGTAAGGCCATTTTTGTTGGTTTAGCCTCTTCGATCTTCATCTTCCTCATCATAGCTACTGACATCAAATTGATGTTGGCTCCTAAGTCACAAAGAGCCTTCTCCACTGTAATTTTTCCTATGATACAAGGGATCTGAAAACTCCCGGGATCCTTTAATTTCTAGGGCAGTTTGTGCTGAATGATAGCACTACATTCTTCGGTTAGTATCACAGTTTCGTTGTTCTTCCAGCTTCTCTTCTTGGTCATGAGCTCCTTTAAGAACTTGGTGTAGAGTGGCATTTGTTCTATTGCTTCAGCAAAAGGTATGTTGATTTGCAGTTTCTTGAAGATTTCCAAAAATCTAAAAAACTGGTTATCATCCCCCTTTTTCTTCAATTACTTAGGGTATGGGACTCTTGGGACGTCTGGCTTCAGCACTCCTTCCCCCTTTTTGTTAACTTAAAGTAGGAACTCGAGCTCCATCCTGCTCTTCCTCCTTTTCATTTGAGTCCTTTTCTTGTGGTTTCTGGGGGGTTTCCTTCAGTTCTTTCCCACTCCGAAGGGTGATAGCCTGACACTCCTCCCTTTGGGTTAAGTTAGTATTGCTGCGAAGGTTGTGGCTGGGAATTTGCTTGAAAAGGTAGCCAATTTGTGTCTCAAGTTTCTTGATGGCAGCATCCTGATTCTGCATATTGGACATCATTTCTTCTCGGAACGCTTTACTGTCTTGAATCTCTTTGCCTATGCTTTCAACTAGATGCTCAATCCTTGAGAGTCTATCATTAAATGATGGTGGATTGGGATTAGAGGTGGAGGGATGAGAAATATTATTTTGGTTTTGATATGGATGTGGAGAGGTGTTGTCATGGTGGTGTTGATATGTTCTCTGTGTGAATTGTTGGTGAGCTGCATTGTTGTTAGGGTTGTGACGTCTCTGATCTTGGCCTTGATCTTGTTGATTCCCCCACCCAAAGTTTGGGTGATTCCTCCATCCAGGGTTGTAGGTCTTGGAGTATGGATCATGGTTTTGCCTAGATGAATTCCCAATGTAGTTGGCTTGCTCCTGACTACCCTCTGCTTCTTCATTCACTCCTTCTTGGGTTGCTGATGAAGTGGTGATTATTGCTACTTGGTTCCTCTCCATCTTCTTGGTGAGGTCAGCCAGCTGCTTGGTAATGAGCTTATTTTGGGCCAGCAGAGCATCTTCATTGTTTAGCTCCATCACTCCTCTAGTGTTCCCTCTTTCAGAAGCATAGAAATAGTCATTTTCTACTACAGTTTCAATGACATCTATGGCCTCCTCAATGGTCTTCTTCTTGATTCATAAGAAAGGCCTTCATAAAAAATGTGTAGCTGCACCCATTCATTAAACATATCTGGTGGACACCTCCTTGTCAGATCCTTGAACATCTCCCATGCTTCATATAGTCTCACCATCTTGTTGCCTGAAAGTTTGGACCTCAGCTCTCAACCTGTTGATACGGGGAGGATAAAATCTGGCTAAAAATTTGTTCACCACATCTTCCCAAGTTGTCAAACTCTCCTTCGGAAAAGACTCCAGCCACATGGCTGCCTTATCCTTGAGTGAGAATGGAAATAAGAGCAGTCTATAAGCGTCAGGATGAACACCATTAGACTTCACCGTGTCACATATCCTCAAGAAGGTGGTTAGATGTTGATTGGGGTCTTCTTGGACTCTTCCTCCGAATGAACAGTTGTTCTGAACAAGGGTGATGAGCTATGGTTTTAGTTCAAAATTATTGGTGTTCATACCCTGGGTCAAGCTATCCGACCCGGGATAATCGGCGACACAGCGACCGACCTCTTCAGGTCAGACTACCCGACCTCTTCTAAAAGAGCTCGGCCAAATCGACAGGAAAGCCCAATAAAGGGCCCAAATAGAGGAACATGACCCAAATCCAAAGGCAATCCCAGCCTATAGAGATACAGGCGGTTTCCTTGAAGATAAGCTGACTTCATCCAAAACAGGATAAGATAAGATAAGATAACTAACTTATCTTATCAGAAAGGTCAGCCCACACTACTATAAATACACTGGAGCACCCACGTATAACTCATACTCTAATTCTACATAAAACCTGCTTTATACCCGTGCTAACTTAAGCATCGGAGTCTCTTGCAGGTACCCCCCACCCTCCGGTGGCCAAGGATCAGCAGTGCAGCAAGTCCAACAAGTCGGACACAACAGCTCCGGCCGCCACCAACCGGTCGGACACGTCATCCCCGACCAGTACCAAGGATCTCATCCGAGATCGACCTCCAGTTTCAGGTAACCCTCGGAACATTGGCGCTGTTGCCGGGGAACCTGAAAGTCATCCCAAAACCATGGCGGACGGCCATGACAACGACCACGACTCGGAACTGGAGAACAGAATACTGCACAAGAACGTGGACACTACGTTAAAGGACACTCCGGAATCCAACGGGGACAAAAACTCACCAAATCCGGGAGCCATGGAAGCACTTCAAGATCGCTTAATGCAACTTGAGAAAGAAACCCAGCAACAACGGGAGATCGGAAAGGATCTACAAAGAGAGGTACGGCGACGTCGAGAACTAGAAGAAAAACTACAGCAATTAGAGGCCGACCTCAAATCATAAGCTCCTCGGGCCACTCCTGAGGAAAATTCACACAAAGAACAGGATCCATTCACCAGGGAAATCATGAAGACCAAAATCCCAAAAGATTTCAAGCTCCCAGATATGGTTTTGCATGATGGCACTACAGATCCCAACCATCATCTCAGCAATTTCAGAAGCAGAATGTACCTTACCGATGCCTCAGATGCCGTTCGCTGTAAAGCTTTTCCAATAACTCTCACGAAAACGGCGATCAGATGGTTCGACAACTTACCTCCGAAGTCCATCTCAAACTTCGACGACCTGGCCAAAAAGTTCCTGGCCAGATTCTCCATCCAGAAAGATAAGGCCAAGCACGCACCCAGCTTACTAGGGATCAAGCAAGGAGATCGGGAGAGCCTCCGCAACTACATGGAAAGATTCAACAAAAGATGCATGGACATACAAAGTTTACCAACAGAGGCCGCCATCATGGGGCTTATCAATGGCTTACGAGAGGGACCTTTCAGCCAATCTATATCTAAAAAGTATCCTACCTCCTTAGACGAAGTCCAGGAGCGAGCAGAAAAATACATCAATATGGAAGAGAACGCTCGGCTAGGAGAAATCTCAAAATCTGGGGCCTCCTACCGAGACAAAGACAAGGACTCCAAAAGGAAAGAAGATCGACAGGGTGAAAAAATCAAAAAATACCACAACTACACTCCTCTCAAAGCATCCCTGGTCGACACGTACAAAGAAGTCTGCCATACAGAAAAAATCCCCCAGCGCGGCCACTCAAAGGCAAAAAGGGAGGAGGAAACCGGAAGGAATATTGTGAATACCATCGAATTCGAGGGCACTCTACCAACGAGTGCTTCGACTTGAAAAATATCATAGAAAAATTGGTAAGAGAAGGAAAATTAGATCGATTTTTGGCCACCCGGGATGACGACCAAAGAAAAAGACGGAGAGACGAAGATGATGGACGAGCTGAACGGTCACCTCGGACACCAGAAAGACACGTCCACATGATACACAGCAGATTCGCAGGAGGTGGGATCTCCAAATCGTCCCGAAAGAGATATCTCAAAGAAGTATATCATATTGAGGGAAAGGAGGAAGCACCCGACATCCCGGCGATAACATTTACTAAAAAGGACGCATCCGGCATCATCTCGGGACACGACGATCCCATGGTCATCACTATTATACTGGCAAATGCCAATTTACACCGCACACTAGTAGACCAAGGGAGTTCTGCCGACATCTTATTCAGAACAGCCTTCGACAAGCTCGGCTTAGACGAAAAGGAACTTAGAGCATACCCGAACAATCTGTTTGGACTAGGAGACACTCCGATACAACCGCTGGGATACGTATCACTACACACTACTTTGGGAAAAGGGAACCAATCTAGGACCCTCAAAATAGACTGCATTGTGGTCGACGTAAGTTCAGCCTACAATGCTCTCATAGGTCAGACAACACTCAATCAACTCGGCGCAATAGTCTCAATCCCGCATCTATGCATGAAATTCCCAACTACAGAGGGGATAGCCACGATAAAAGCAGATCAAAAGATGGCACGTCGCTGCTATAGCGAGAGCTTAAACCTCAAAGGCAGAGGAGAAGAGTTTCATACCATTGAGCTTGGCGGAGCTCAGCGTCGAGAAGAACTCCGTCCGTACCCAGAAGGTGAGGTAGAGAAGGTCCAGATTGGAGACACCTCGGACAAAACGACTAATATCGGCACGGTCCTAAGAGGAGAATCAAAAGAATTACTGATACAATTCTTACGAGATAATGTCGACCTCTTCGCATGGAAAGCCGCAGACATGCCAGGCATAGACCCTAAGCTAATGTGCCACAAGTTGGCGGTCTATCCAGGATCGCGGCCGGTGCAGCAGAAGCGAAGAAAACTCGGACCAGAATGATCCCAAGCTGTGGAAGAAAAAGTACAAACGTTACTAGAGGCAGAATTCATAAGGGAAGTCAAGTATCCACTATGGCTAGCCAACGTCGTCTTTGTGAAAAAATCAAACGGGAAGTGGCGCATGTGTACCGATTACACCGATCTCAACAAAGCCTGCCCAAAAGATCCATACCCACTCCCAAGTATTGACGCTCTGGTAGATGCTTCCTCCGGATATAGATACCTCTCATTTATGGACGCCTATTCGGGATACAACCAAATCCCCATGTATCCACCAGATCAAAAAAAGACCTCATTCTTAACACCAAAGGCGAACTACTGCTACATCGTGATGCCTTTCGGTCTCAAGAACGCGGGAGCTACTTACCAAAGGCTAATGAATAAAGTCTTCTCAGATCACATCGAAAAAATCATGGAAGTCTATGTGGATGACATGTTGATAAAAACACAAAGCGAAGATACATTATTGTCCGACTTGGCTCAAGTGTTTGATACTATAAGGAAGCATAACATGCGACTCAACCCCGCAAAATGCACCTTCGCAGTTGAAGCAGGCAAATTCTTGGGCTTCATGCTCACACAAAGGGGAATTGAAGCAAATCCAGACAAATGTCAAGCTATACTCAATATGAAGAGACTAACCTGTGTCAAAGAAGTACAACAACTCAACGGGAGACTGGCCGCCCTATCCCGATTCTTAGCAGGAGCTGCGATAAGATCTCTCCCCTTCTATGCTACTTTAAGAAAGGGAAAACAGTTCGAATGGACGACAGAATGTGAGCAAGCTTTCTGACACTCGCTCTCGCAACCAAGGGATGTTGTATTGGTAAGATTTTTCTCTTTAATATCACCTCGTTGTGAGTATAGCCTACCAACAACAAGCCTTGGGGTCAAATTTAGAAGAGGGATTTGGTTGTCACAATTTCAACCCCAATAGAAATAACCGAAGTATTCAAACCTCGGGTCGTCTCACAAAGAATGGGCAAACATGCGCTTCGACATTGGTTAGAAATCCGGGGTTGAGAGTTATGAACATAAAAGTAAATGGAAAACTCAACAAGTAAGTAATCTTAAATGGCAACAAACGAATTCAACTACTTAAGCAAAAAAACAAGCAATTCCAATGAGCAAGCAATATTCTACTCAATTCTACCTTAAGCTAAACGAATAACTACTACTAAGATACGTGAAATTGGAAATCGGTTTTCAAATATGAATGCTAAAAACAACTCTTGGCTAGGCATGGGAATTGGGGTCACAATCCTTGTCCAACACTTCATCTTGACAATTATGAGGAACCAAGCTCATTAAGTCTACTCCCAAGTCTTAAGTACGTGATATCTACCCCTAAACTTGAAGTACGTCAAATGGCCCTGGCCACATCAACCCATAAGTCCCAACCTACCTACTAATTAGATTAGTAGTAGGTTGGCGTCAATGAGTATCAAATTGACCACCTAGGGCTCCCAAATCATCAAATCCATTAGACCCAATGACTCAAGTTTACCCAATTCCCTTGACCTAGGCCAAGAGTGTGAAAAACTACTCCATAATCAAAGTAAACAATTCATCAAACACTTGGTAAGCGCTTATGAAAGACATGTTCAAAATAGTAATTAAATTGAATTCTACAAATACCCACTAACAATGATCAACATACAATTAAACAATCAACAAGATTAAACATAGAAATCATCAATGTAACATCAACAAAACAAGATTCACAATATTCATGAAATGGGTAGAATAACAATTAACAAGAATCATAAAACTGTCACTAGATGTAAGAGAGATTATAAAGGAAATTAAATTGAACAATTAAAACTGTAATAAACAAAATCCAATTCACAAATCAACAAGGAAAAATCAAAATGGAAACTAGATCTAGAGAAGAACAATGGTTTCTCTCTCTAGAATCATCCCAAGAACCAAGAAAAACTCTCAAAATAATGTCTCTTTTCCAAAAATGACTCTCTCCTCCTTTCCCCTCAGCATTCTTGGGTATTTTCCATGCAGAAACAGCTTGAAATTAGGCCTTCTTGGCCTCAGAAATCGCCAGGCACGATTTCCCTTAATGAGGTCACGTGCAGCTTCCCACGCATGCGCGCCATGCGTGCGCGCGCGCCGATAACTTTTGTGATCCACGCATGCGCGTCAGTTGCGCGTGTGCGTCGATGGAAATTTCCCAATCTGCGCGGATGCATCCATCCTTGCACGCCGCTTCTATCCAGTCCCACCCACGCGAGCGCGTGGAGTGCGCGGACGCGCCGATGCTACTGCTTCCAATACTTCAATTCTTCATGTTCCTCCCTTTTTGTACATGCTTTCTCCCTCTCTTCTAAGTCAATCCTAACCTATAACTCTTGAAATTACTCAACAAAGATATCACGGCATCGAATGACAATAGAAGAGGGTTAAAATATGGCAAATTCAAGGTAAAACAAGCATGTTTCTCATCATAGAGCAATATTGAGAAGTGAACACAAAACCATGCATTTCTTGTGAATAAGTGTGAGAATTATTGATAAAATCTCCCAAAATGAGCACAAGATAAACCACGAAATCGGGGTTTATCAAATCTCCCCACACTTAAACCAAGCATGCCCTCATGCTTAAAAATAAAAAGACCAAAGATTATGATGGGAAATGGTTTATGAAATGCTAAGTATCTAAACGGATGCATGTAACTAATGTAAGGTTATCTACCTACTTGGTCAAAAGTGAATCCATCCTTCAAGAATACATGTGAGCATATAGGGTGAAGATAGTATGCGGTTCACGAGTTCTACCAGATTGAGTATCACTAAAGAGTGCATATGACTTGCTGAAGGAACGCTTGTGAAAGCCGGGAACAAGCATTGAGCATCGAACCCTCACCGGAAGTGTATCCGCTCTATTCGCTCAAGTGTCTAGGGTTCGTCACTCAATCTCCTCCTAATCATGCTTTCCAAGATTTGTCTTTCATCTAATCAATCGACAATTACTTAATGCATGCTTACAAGTATCATGAGGTCTTATTCATGGGTTGTAACGGGGCTAGGGTGAAGGTAAGGATGTATATGGCTAAGTGGGTTTAAAATTTGAGTCCTTGATCAACCTCGGATCCCACTAGACACCTAAAACAACCTATACAACTACAATATATTCCTAGCTAACCTTGAATTTCTACCCTTTTGCATACTCATGGCTTCTTTTCAGTCCACCTACTATATGCATTGTTTTTATTACTTTATCTCGGGGATTTATATATTTATTTATTTATTTTTTTAATCTATATGACATTATCAACATCCCCTTTTCCTTGGGGTTTCTTAGTGAACTAAAGTGTCAATGCATACGGTGCAATCATTTAACACATGAGTATGTTCCTAAAATCCTAGAGTTTTCAATTACACTACAATTACACGCCTATATATCTACCCGAATTCCCAAAGTATACCCCTCCTGTATGAATAATACACAACCTAACTTACCTAAGCTAATCAAGGATTCAAATTCAGGGACATTCATGGATTTTTGCTTAGGGTTGTTGGCATGCTCTGTTTAAGAACAAGAGGGTTTATCAAAGGCTCAAAATTGGTTAACAATGGTAGATATAAGGGTTAAGGCTATTTGGGAAAAGTGGTTAATGAAACAATGGCCTCAATCACGCAAATACATTCATACACAAAGCAATGAACATATAGAATTAGACAAATCAAGGATCACATTCATGGAGAGAGATATGCATACAAGAATGGAAATAATGGTTAAAAGATGTAACCATGCAATAGGCTCAAAACTTTCATGCTTGTGTTCTTGACTCAATCACTATGTTCCAAAATACATTCTTAAAGCAAGTTTACTGCAAAAAAGAAAATTTCAAAATTTTGGTAGGTCACCCAGAACACAGTTTCTTGGAGAGAAAGTTATTGCTTTGACCAAGTAATTCTATAAAACTAACTATCATGCAAGGGTATTTACAAGAAATAAACTAACTATGCGTGCCATATACTAATATCTATGCAAAACATAACTCCATGGTTATTGAAGAGAAGAGAATGTTACCCATGGAGATCGGTCGAACGACCTCCCCACACTTAGAAATTAGCACGGTCCTCCGTGCTACGAATGATACTTAAGGGACGGTCGGGACCGGAGTCTTCACTATCTCCCCCATCGGAACTTTCATCGCTTGGGTTCGAGGTGGAGGTGAATATCTCGGGCTCCTCCATGCTAGGGGCAACACGACTCAGAAGCTCTTTGAGGTGGGTGTATCGGCAGTGGTTGCACCGCTCATACCTATCCAGCTTCCGGTGAAGGTCTTCTATCCTTTGATCTGTGGATCTCAGTGGTGGTGAAGATGAGCTGGAGGGACAAAGAAGTGGTGGGACCATGTCGGGGCTTGGTTTTCTTCATGGGAAGATATAGGTATTTTCCGCTTGGGACCACATCGCCCTTAGCCGGAACCATGATCTTCTTATCCTTGGCTTCCCAAGAAACACCCGCAGCAGAAACTAAGTCAGATACCAAAGCTGGAAACGGCAGGTTACCTCGGTCGTGGACTTGACTCATTGCTTGCTTGACAAGAAATGGGATGTTCACCGGCTTCTCCGTGAGGATACACCAGACAAGCAAAGCAAGGTCCGCTGTGATGGACGACCTGTGAGTGCTAGGTAGCACATAGTGGGAAAGGATCTGCACCCAGGCTCTAGCTTCCACAGAGAGGAAGCGAGCATCGATACTTTTGGGCCTCATCCGCTGTCTACCATGGATCCAAGATGCTTCAGGCTCAGCGATGACTTGGAGAATTGAGTCCCAATTAAATCTGTACTCCACTCACTGACACAAGACTTCTTGGTATCCATCCATGTCAATTGGCACTAGTAAAACATTGAGCACCTGCTGAATAGCCTCTTCTGAAACTGAAACTTGCTTCCGGCGCATGTACACCGATCGAAGAGAAGAGAGATGGTAGTTAGTGTAAAATCCTTCCACCCAAGAGAGGTTGATTTCCCTTGGTTTCCTCAAAAGAAACTCCCATCCTCGCTTTTCGATACGGGGTAGAATATAAGGAGCAACCCTATCCGGCGGAGCGAGTAAGTGCTCAGGATGATAGTTCCTTGCCGCTATGGATGGGAACCGAAGTTCACAAAAGCGGTTAAGGAACCTTGATGAGTCTCTTGCCGGTTTGCCCTTGTTATCCTCATCAATAAGAGCGGGTGTCTTTCCGTTCTTTGATAAAGGTTTGGCTCCTATTGAAGAACGCGCCTTAGAATTCGATTTTTGGGGCACCCTTTTTGTGGCCGGTTTCCTCGAAGCTACCTCCTTGCCCTTTTTGGTGGCCATCCTAAAAGGAAAGGGGAGAAAGGAAAACATTAATCCCAAGAAACAATTTGATAAAAACATGCAAGTGATATGTCATGCCCATGATGAATATGAATGCAGGGGTTATATCACTCGGCATGTGATGCAAGAGAAGGTAATGCATGCAAAAGCATGAGAAGAGTAGTCTCAAGCATCCTTAGCAAAAGCAAGTCATGTTCAATTAATATGGGATTGGTAAGTATGAACCTTAAGCACATAAATTAGACTCAATGCATTGAAGAGGAAGCAAGTGAATGAGAAGGGAGCACCAATTTGAAAGTGTATGACTAAAATGAGCCAAAATGGTAGTTGTGCATTTCCTCGAACACTTGGCGTGCAATAATCAAGCAATGAGCAATTATGAAATACTAAACCAATCTAAAGTCCAAAATAGAACATCAATCACCACATAAACATCACACAATCGTAAAATAGTGATAAAACACTTAGTAATGCAATATAAGTTCAAGTTCAACATCCATGGATAAACAAAGAAAAGATAGAGAAAAGAAGCAAACAAAAGCAAGAGATATCATTAACAAGCAAAAGGGAAACTAAGAAAGATAGCAAGAAGCATTTAATTAGAAGAAATAACATAAGAAAAGGTAAAGGTGAGGGAAAAAAAAAGTCAAACCTTGAAGAGTATGAAAAAGCAAGGTTGAATCTTCTTTTGTGAAGATGAGAGAGGAAGTAAGAGAAGTGTAGCGCCACCGGAAAAGATGGTTGTCACTGGTGGGTGGCCGGAGACAAAGGTGGTGGGTTGTGGGAAAAGAAGAAGAGAAGGGAAGTGATGAAGAGAGGGGAAGAGTGAACTATGAAAGAAAAAGAAAGGGGATGTGAGTGAGAACGGAGTGAAACGGCGCGAAATATTAATCTGATTCGCGCATATGGCGCGCGCGCGCAAGGTGCACTGGCGCGTCATGAAGGTGCTGGCTGATGGCGCGTATGCGGCAATGGCGCGCGTGCGCCAGAGGAGTTGTGCCTCCGGCACAAAAGTGGCATAAACCCGGCTCAAGTCTCTGGTTTTTGTACCAGGGTGACCCAGGGAGGCATGCGCGCGGGCGCGCACTATGCGCGAACGCGTGCTTGTGGTATTTGAGATCTGGTGCGGGCGCGCACTAAGCGCGGACGCGTCAGTTTCGGCACAAAGTTGGCCCAATTGTGGCACAACTCTCTGGAAAATGTACCAGAGGCTCCACACAGCCCCATCGGCGCGCGCGCGCACTGTGTGCGTGAGCGTCGATGGTCAACTGGCAATGTTGCGCGCAGGCGGCATGTACGCGAACGCGTGGGTGCCTGGCGCGAGTTGGGCACAAAGTTGGCCCAACTCTCGGGTTTTTGGCCTGAAAAAGGGAATTCGCAACCGGCGCGCACGCGCACTATGCGCTTGCGCGTCGGTGCTCTTTTTTAAAGAAAAATTTTGTGTTTTCTTTATCTCTTTCACAACCTATCTAAAAGAACATTCTACCTATCTAACAGAACCAACAAAGCTAGCATCCCTAAGCACTCAACCAATCATCAAAAGAGCATAAAAGTCAAAGAACTAAAGATACTACAAGATGGTATAAACAAGGAAGATCTTACCACGGTGGGGTGCCTCCCACCAAGCACTTTTCTTTTACGTCCTTAAGTTGGACGGTCCTCTTCTTAAGCTTCATCTCCACTTGGTGCATCCTCTAATATGTACACCTCTAGCTCCCTTGGAGGTTTGCAACCATGATATTTCTTCACCCTATGCCCATTCACCTTGAAAGTTGCTTCACCTTTGGGATCAAACAATTCCACCAATCCGTAGGGCTTCATTTCTTTCACCTTAAAAGGTCCTTCCCACCTAGAACGGAGCTTGCCAGGCATAAATCGGAACCTTGAGTTGTAGAGGAGGACTTCATCTCCTTCTTTAAAGTCCTTCTTTCGAATGTGATGGTCATGGAATGCCTTAGTCTTCTCCTTATAAATTCGGGCATTCTCATATGACTCGTTCCTCAAACACTCAAGTTCTTCTAATTGTAACTTCCTAGCTTCACCCGCCTTGGCCAAATCCATGTTGCACTGCTTTACCGCCCAGTATGCTCGATGCTCAATCTCCACCGGAAGGTGGCATGCCTTGCCATAGACGATCCGAAAGGGACTCATTCCTATCGGAGTCTTGTATGCTGTTCTGTAAGCCCATAGTGCATCTCCTAGCCGGAAGCTCCAATCCTTTCTTTGTGGATTGACCACTTTTTCCAAGATTCTTTTGATTTCCCAGTTGGAAACTTCCGCTTGCCCATTTGTTTGCGGATGATAAGTAGTGGCAACCTTATGCGATACTCCATAGCGCTTGAGCAATACTTCTACCTTCCTGTTACAAAAGTGGGATCCTTGGTCGCTCACGATTGCTCATGGCGACCCATAACGGCATACAATGTGATTCCTAATGAAAGAAACAACGGTGTTGGTGTCGTCAAGGCGGGTAGGTACGGCCTCCACCCACTTTGACATGTAGTCAACCGCTAACAGAATGTACAGATACCCACTAGAGTTAGGAAACGGTCCCATAAAGTCAATGCCCCACACATCAAATATCTCACAGAACAACATAGGTTGTTGAGGCATTTCATCCCTTTGGGATGTGTTTCCTGACTTTTGACACTGATGACAAGATACACATAGTCGGTTAGCATCCTTGAATAAGGTTGGCCACCAGAATCCGCAATCCAACACCTTTTTAGCGGTCCTTTGTGGGCCAAAGTGGCCACCACAGTCGGACGAATGACAAGCTTCCAGAATTGGTTGAAATTCGGATTCCGAGACACACCTTCAGATTACTTGGTCTACACCTCTCTTCCACAAGTGAGGGTCATTCCAAATGTAGTATTTGGAATCACTCCTCAACTTGTCCCTTTGATTTTTCAAAAAGTTAGGAGGGAAGATTTTTGCAACCAAGTAGTTTGCCATTGGGGCAAACCAAGGAAAACTAGCTGACACAGCATGCAAACTTTCTAATGGGAATGAGTCATTGATCGGAAATGGATCAGTTTTTAAATTCTCAATGCGGCTTAAGTGATCCGCAACCAGGTTTTGAGATCCACTCCGGTCCCTAATCTAATTGTCGAATTCTTACAAAAGCAGAATCCAACTTATGAGTCTAGGCTTTGACTCATTCTTTGTCAATAAATACTTCAAAGCTGCATGATCCGTGTATACCACTATCTTTGAACCTAGCAAATAAGATCTAAATTTATCTAAGGCATGAACAATGGCTAAGAGTTCTTTTTCGGTAGTGGTATAGTTGGATTGTGCGGCATCTAGTGTCTTAGAAGAGTAAGCAATGACATAAGGAAGTTTACCCTCATGCTGTGCAAGCGCGGCACCCACAGCATAGTTTGACGCATCGCACATTATCTCAAACGGCAACGTCCAGTTGGGGCCTCGCACAATCGGTGCTATGGTGAGAATTTTCCTCAAATCTTCAAAAGCTTTTACACAGTCACTGTCAAACTCAAAATCCACATCTTTTTGGAGTAGGCGCGACAATGGCAAGGCAATCTTGCTGAAGTCCTTGATAAAGCGCCTGTAAAATCCTGCATGTCCCAAAAACGAGCGGACCTCCCTCACAGATGAGGGGTGAGGCAAAGTAGTGATAACATCGACCTTGGCCGGGTCCACAAAAATGCCTTCATGAGATACTACATGTCCTAACACTATACCTTGTCTTACCATAAAGTGACATTTTTCAAAATTTAAGACAAGGTTGGTGTCAACACATCTAGCTAGGACCTTGGCCAAGCTCTCCAAACAACAATCAAATGAGACACCATAAACGCTGAAATCATCCATAAAAACCTCTAGACAATTCTCCATTAGATCGGAGAAGACACTCATCATGCACCTCTGAAAAGTGGCGGGTGCGTTACATAATCCAAATGGCATCCATTTATAGGCAAAGGTTCCAAACGGACATGTAAACATGGTCTTCTCCTGATCTTCAGGAGCAATATGTATCTGAAAATATCCAGTAAATCCATCAAGAAAACAGTAGTGAGATTTACCTGCCAAGCGATCTAGCATCTGATCGATGAAGGGTAAGGGGTAATGGTCCTTCCGTGTGGCGGCATTCAATCTTCTGTAGTCAATACATACTCGCCACGCATTTTGCACTCTTTTAGTGACCATTTCTCCGTCTTCCTTCTTGACCGTTGTGATGCTCGACTTCTTGGGAACAACTTGAACCGGGCTCACCCACTCACTATCGGAAATAGGGTATATGATATCTGCATCCAGTAGCTGGGTGACCTCTTTCTTCACTACATCAAGGATGGTTGGGTTGAGCCTCATTTGCGGTTGCCGAACCGGCTTGGCTCCGTCTTGGAGAAATATCCTATGCATGCACTTGTACGGGTCAATCCCTACAATATCCGCAAGGCTCCATCCTATCGCTTTCTTGTACTTTCTTAGAACGTCTAGGAGTTTTTCCTCTTCCTCACTTGAGAGCTCACTAGCTATAATAACCGGAAACCCACAGTCTTCTAGGAATGCATATTTCAGATGAGAGGGGAGGGGTTTCAGTTCACTTGCCATCTCAAGATGAGGTTCCTTTTCATCAAGCTCATGGGACTCATTCTTGACAACTTCTTTAAGTTCATCCTCTTGGTCATCTATCTTCTCAACGGTGGGGTGGCACGACTTGTCATGATCTTCTTCTTGTACTTTCGCTACCACTTCATCGATTATATCGCATCGGAGCATAAAATGTTCTTCGGGAGGATGTTTCATGGCTTCCTCTAAATTGAACTTGATAGTCTTGTCTCCAACTCCAAAGAAATATATACCAGTAAAAGCATCTAGCTTGAATTTGGAGGTTTTGAGGAAAGGTCTACCAAGTAGAACGGAGGATGAGCTTCTACCTTCTGTTGGGGGCATCTCAAGGATGTAAAAGTCAACCAGAAAAATCAAATCCTTAATTGCCACAAGTACATCTTCAGCTATTCCCATTACTGTGATCACACTTTTATCGGCTAAGGCAAATCTCGCCGCCGACTTCTTCAAATGAGCTAAATTCAATCGCCCATAGATGGAAAACGGCATGATGCTAACACAAGCTCCCAGATCACACATACAGTCATGAAAAGTGTATCCACCAATACAACAAGACACTAAGCACGGTCCAGGATCACCACATTTTCTTGGAATAGGTTCCATCAAGGAAGAGATCGAACTACCCAAGGATAGGGTCTCCAATTCCCCTATTCTACTCTTGTGTGTACACAAGTCTTTCAAAAATTTTGCATACTTGGGGATTTGTTGAATAGCGTCAAGGAGTGGTATGGTTACCTCAACCTTTTTGAACACTTGGAGCATGTCTAAATCAAATTCCGGTGTCTTCTTTGCTTTCTTCACCATGGAAGGAAATGGAATAGGAATTGATTCATCGATTACGGCTTTCCTCTTGGGTTCCTTGAGGTTTACTCCTTCTTCCTCATGCCTTTTGTCTACCACCTCTTCTTTATGTGGAGCTCCAACAACTACCTCTTCCTCATGCATCTCTCCCATGATTTTTGGGGGTATTTCCTCCAATGTAGTCCCCGACCGTAGTGTAATGGCATTGAGACCGCCTCTTGGGTTTGGTTGGGGTTGGGATGGAAGGTTGGATGAACTTGATGGTTGGGTGGTGTTGTTATTGGGAGTTGGTGGTTGGTTTGACATGTTCATCTTTGAGAGTATGTTGGTGAGGTTAGCCAACTGAGTGTTCAAGGTCTCAAATTGAGCCTTGTTGATCTCATCTCGTTTTTCCATAGCGGCTCTAAGCTCATCAACTTGATTGTTGGAAGATATAGGAGTTTGGTTTTGTTGTCTATGGTGTGGTGTTTGGTACTTGGTGTAATTGTTTTGGTTTTGGTTGGCTTGGTAGTTGGTGTTATTGTGGTGATATTGGAATGAAGATGGGTTGTTATTGTGGTGAGAAGAAGGGTTGTTCCATCTTTGGTTCTGATTGTTTCCTTGTGAATTATCTCTCCACCCTTGTTGTTGATTGCTACCTTGATGGTAGTTGTTCTGGCCTTGAGAAGGATATGGTGGACGGTTGTTGTAATTCACATTGGCTACCACAAGGGCATGTTCCTCTTGAATTTGATGGCATTGGTCGGTGTAATGTGTGGTGCTAGAGCACAAACCACAAATCCTAGGAGGGCCTTCAAGTTGAGCAACCGGAGGAGGGGCTTGGATGGCTTTGATGGAGTAATACTCCCTTTGATCTCTTTGAATTTGTGTAAGGATGGTGGCCATATCCCCAAGTGCCTTGGTTAGACTTGCTTCAGAAGGGGACGGTTCTACCACACCCTTAAGGGGGTTATTCCTTGCTCTTGCGTGTTGCGTATATTCGGCGACATCCTTTATCAAATCCCAAGCTTCTCCTTTCGTCTTGTTTTTCGAAAGGGACCCGCCACTAGAGGCGATAAGCTATCTTCTATCTTCCGTACAAAGACCTCCGATAAAGTAGCTAATGAGCAAGCGAGTGGTCATTCCGTGATGTGGACATGACTCCAATAACCTCTTGAACCGAGACCAATACTCATACACGCTCTCTTGGTCTCTTTGCATTATGCCTGAAATCTCTTTCCGGATGTATTCGGTCTTCTCCGGTGGGAAGAACTTGTCAAGAAACTCTCTTCTCAGGAAATCCCAATTAGTCACAATATCATCCGGTAGCGAATAAAACCATGTTTTTGCTTGTCCTTCAAGAGAAAAAGGAAAGGCAAAAACCATGATGGCTACCTCATCGGCTCCATGCCTTCGAGCCGTGGAACAAGCTACATGAAAATCCTTCAAATGTCGGATGGGGTCTTGACCCGGCAACCCATGATACTTAGGAAGTAGATTTATCAAGCTACTCTTCAACTCAAAGTTTGGATCAAGGTTAGGATATCTTGCTTGTAACGGTTGAAGTATGATATCTGGAGCTCCTTGCTCATGCAAAGTGATCCGGCGTGGTTTCGCCATGTGTGGCTCACCTGTAGGATGCAAAGATGTATTAGCAGTATCAACAGAAGAATAGGAAGTAACAGACTCCAAGTCACCCTCGGCGGTGTCTAGTAATTCGGTGTTTTCCTCAAGAGAGGCCGAAGTACTAGGCGTGTAGTCCAATCGCCTTCTAGCTTGCCGAGTGTGTAACAAAGTTCTTTCAATCTCGGGATCAAAATTGGCTAAGCTAGAATTCGGTTGTGACCGAGTCATCAAACTTGAAAGTCATAGTACAAATGCAAAAGAAATTTAAACTCTAGCTAAGTATTGAAAGAGCAAAATATCTACAATATTCACATATTCACATAACCAACATCGAGGCATACGTTGCAACCATTTCCCGGCAAGGGCGCCATAAATTTGACACTCGCTCTCGCAACCAAGGGATGTTGTATTGGTAATATTTTTCTCTTTAATATCACCTCGTTGTGAGTATAGCCTACCAACAACAAGCCTTGGGGTCAAATTTAGAAGAGGGATTTGGTTGTCACAATTTCAACCCCAATAGAAATAACTGAAGTATTCAAACCTCGGGTCGTCTCACGAAGAATGGGCAAACATGCGCTTCGACATTGGTTAGAAATCTGGGGTTGAGAGTTATGAACATAAAAGTAAATGGAAAACTCAACAAGCAAGTAATCTTAAATGGCAACAAACGAATTCAACTACGTAAGCAAAAAAACAAGCAATTCCAATGAGCAAGCAATATTCTACTCAATTCTACCTTAAGCTAAACGAATAACTACTTCTAAGATACGTGAAATTGGAAATCGGTTTTCAAATATGAATGCTAAAAACAACTCTTGGCTAGGCATGGGAATTGGGGTCACAATCCTTGTCCAACACTTCATCTTGACAATTATGAGGAACCAAGCTCATTAAGTCTACTCCCAAGTCTTAAGTACGTGATATCTACCCCTAAACTTGAAGTACGTCAAATGGCCCTGGCCACATCAACCCATAAGTCCCAACCTACCTACTAATTAGATTAGTAGTGGGTTGGCGTCAATGAGTATCAAATTGACCACCTAGGGCTCCCAAATCATCAAATCCATTAGACCCAATGACTCAAGTTTACCCAATTCCCTTGACCTAGGCCAAGAGTGTGAAAAACTACTCCATAATCAAAGTAAACAATTCATCAAACACTTGGTAAGCGCTTATGAAAGACATGTTCAAAATAGTAATTAAATTGAATTCTACAAATACCCACTAACAATGATCAACATACAATTAAACAATCAACAAGATTAAACATAGAAATCATCAATGTAACATCAACAAAACAAGATTCACAATATTCATGAAATGGGTAGAATAACAATTAACAAGAATCATAAAACTATCACTAGATGTAAGAGAGATTATAGCAAGGAAATTAAATTGAACAATTAAAACTGTAATCAACAAAATCCAATTCACAAATCAACAAGGAAAAATCAAAATGGAAACTAGATCTAGAGAGGAACAATGGTTTCTTTCTCTAGAATCATCCCAAGAACCAAGAAAAACTCTCAAAATAATGTCTCTTTTCCAAAAATGACTCTCTCCTCCTTTCCCCTCAGCATTCTTGGGTCTTTTCCATGCAGAAACAGCTTGAAATTGGGCCTTCTTGGCCTCAGAAATCGCCAGGCACGATTTCTCTTAATGAGGTCACGTGCAGCTTCCCACGCGTGCGCGCCATGCGTGCGCGCGTGCCGATAACTTTTGTGATCCACGTGTGCGCGCCAGTTGCGCGTGTGCATCGATGGAAATTTCCCAATCTGCACGGATACGTCCATCCTTGCCCGCCGCTTCTATCCAGTCCCACCCACGCGAGCGCGTAGAGTGCGCGGACGTGCCGATGCTGCTGCTTCCAATACTTCAATTCTTCATGTGCGCCGATGCGCGTGGAGTCAATCCTAACCTATAACTCCTGAAATTACTCAACAAAGATATCACGGCATCGAATGACAATAGAAGAGGGTTAAAATATGGCAAATTCAAGGTAAAACAAGCATGTTTCTCATCATAGAGCAATATTGGGAAGTGAACACAAAACCATGCATTTCTTGTGAATAAGTGTGAGAATTATTGATAAAATCTCCCAAAATGAGCACAAGATAAACCACGAAATCGGGGTTTATCACTCTCCAAGACTTCAAGGAGTTCTTAGGACGGCCACCTATCCTATCTCGACCATGAGAAGGAGAACCACTCATATTAGATCTCGCAGTAGGAAGCCGAGCGATAGCCTCAGCACTAGTCAGAGAAGACGAAAATGGGCAACAACCCGTCTACTTCATTAGCAAAGAACTACAGGGATCCGAGCTGAACTACCAGAAAATAGAAAAATTTGCCTATACTCTCATCCTAACATCTCGACGACTCCGCCCGTACTTCCAGGCTCACACCATTAAGGTTAGAACTAACCAGCCTAGAAAAGGAATATTGCAGAAAACAGATTTAGCAGGCAGAATTCTACAATGGGCAGTCGAGTTGTCAGAATTCGACCTCCAATATGAAGCTCGGACGGCCATCAAATCACAGTATCTGGCCGACTTTATTGCAGAATTCACAGATACCCTGGAAACTCCCACAGAATGGAATCTCTACGTGGACGGTTCCTCAAATAAAACTAGAAGCGGCGCAGGCGTGATAATAGAAAGCAACCAAGGAACCCAAGTTGAGCTCTCCCTCAAGTTCGAGTTCCCGGCCTCCAATAACCAAGCGAAATATGAAGCATTATTAGCTGGTTTGAAGCTGGCTAAAGAGGTCGGAGCTCAAAAACTCAACATTTACAGTGATTCACAAGTGGTCACATCACAAATAACAGGGAGCTACCAAGCCAAAGACCCCACCATGAAAAAATATTTGGATAAAACCAAGGAACTACTCGAACAAATCGGGGAATATAAGATCTGCCACATACCCCGCGAACAAAATGCCCGAGCTAATGCACTCTCAAAACTAGCCAGCACCAAACCAAGGGCAACAATAGAAGCCTCATCCAGGAAATGTTGCAAAACCCGTCAATCTCAGAAGAGGAAAAAGTCCTGGCCATAACAAGTCAGGACCAAGGATGGATGACCCCCATAATCAACTACCTTAAAGAAGGAACACTCCCCGCAGAAGAAAAGGAGGCAAAGAAGCTAAAATGGGAGGCACAGTAGTACACCATCATAAACAACATTCTGTGCAAAAGAGGAATCTCAATACCTTTATTAAAATGTGTGCCGACCTCCAACACAAGGGAAGTGCTAGAAGAAATACACGACGGCATTTGTGGCAATCATCTCGGAGCACGAGCCCTCTCCAAAAAAGTACTCCGGACAGGATTTTATTGGCCAACTCTACAGAAAGAAGCCACAGAATTTGTAAAGACATGTCCACCATGTCAAAAACATGCCAACTTTCACATCGCCCCGCCAGAAGAGCTCATCAGCGTGACTTCGCCTTGGCCGTTTGCAAAATGGGGACTCGATCTTCTCGGCCCTTTCCCACAGGGATCAGGACAAGTTAAATTTCTCATAGTGGGAGTAGATTACTTTACAAAGTGGATTGAGGCAGAGCCCCTAGCCAATGCCACCGCTCAAAGAAGCCGGAAATTCTTATATCGAAACATTGTCACAAGGTTTGGGGTTCCATATTCAATAACCAGGTCAAAGGGTAGTGTCGAGAAATTTCACAGAAAATGATCTCATCCTAATCCGAAATGATATCGGAACAACTCGACCAGGAGAGGGAAAGCTGGCAGCAAATTGGAAAGGACCCTACCGAATTATAGAAGTACTTGGAAAGGGCTACTACAGGCTGTCTGAACTCGATAGACGAGAGCTTCCCAGGTCATGGCACGCTTGCAACCTAAGAAGGTACTACAGTTAGAAAAGACAAAAGATCTCATCATTGGATGCACTCTTTTTCCTGAAAAGGTTTTTTAATTAGGCACCAAGTTGAGACTCAGACAATCCCATATGTATATATTTGCACCTTTCCTTTAAATAAAATATATTTTAGATATTCTACAAAGATTTCAAGACACATTAATCTAAAGCATTCATCATCCGATTATAAAGCAACAGATCGGCAGAAAGTGAAAAACAATTTCACTGCACGATCACGATAAAGACAACCGTCCGATAAAGGTGAAAACGCGATTCACCCAAAGGACGATCTAGAGATGACAACCACTTTTTACAAATCGGCAAAGATGAAAACAGAATAATGTAAGAAGTTATCGAAAGTGATCCAAAAAAGAACCTGACGAGGTCTTACGGATTGCTAAAATAATAACTTAAAGACTGGCCGACGTTGAGAAGTCGGACCAAGTCAATCCAAGTTATAAGTAAACCCTGGAAAGAGGTCTGGCCAACCCTATTAAAGAGGATTACTTTAACTTAGAAGGGCTCGACACGACAAAGTCAGCCCAAAATGAGAAGTTATCAAAGTAGTCCCTGAAAGAGATCTGACAAATATCAAAGAAAGAGGACTACAAATAACTTAAAGGAGACCGATATAACCAAGTCGGACTCCTACTACTCAAAAGTTATCAAAATAGTCCCTGAAAGAGATCTGACAAAGATCTAAGAAAGAGGACTACAAATAACTTAGAGGAGACCGATATAACCAAGTCGGACTCCTACTACTCAAAAGTTATCAAAATAGTCCCTGAAATAGATCTAACAAAGATCCAAGAAAGAGGACTACAAATAACTTAAAGGAGACCGATATAACCAAGTCGGACTCCTACAACTGGAAAGTTATCAAAGCAATCCCTGAAAGAGATCGGACAAAGATCCAAGAAAGAGGATTACAAAAATAACTTAAAGGAGACCGATATAACCAGGTCGGACTCCTACAACTGGAAAGTTATCAAAGCAATCCCTGAAAGAGACCTGACAAAGATCCAAGAAAGAGGATTACAAAAATAACTTAAAGGAGACCGATATAATGAAGTCGGACTCCTACTACTAAAAAAGTTATGAAAGTAATCCCGGGAAGATATCCGATAAAGATCCAGGAAAGGGATTACAAAGATAACTTAGAAAAGGACTGCGAAAACAACTCGGAGGACTAACTTGAAGAAATCGGTTACAAATCATCAGAAATACAAGCCGGAGCGAGAACGAACCAAGAATCAAGTTAGACCTACCTAGTCACAACCACAAAGGATTCAAGATACAAAGTACAAAGCAATCCAAAAAGAGACACCAAGTCAAGCACAAAAAGCGCGATATCATCCACAAGGTTATAAAAGCCTCGGAGGCCACCAAAACCTATCTCAAAAAAGCTAAAGCATGCTACCATTTGTTTTTCATAAAAAACAAAAGTTGCTAGGCAAGCAACGGGAAAGTGTCAGCAATTAACAAAACATAAAGAGTTTAAAAAAGCCCACAAGCCGGGCCAACTACATATCCAGAATAAAGTTAAAACTAAGGGTCAGAAGATTTTTTAGCAGCATCAGGCCGAGGAGACAGAGGCCGACTCTGGAGAGGAACGGCATCTACAGTACCATCATCCCGGTTCAAGATCTGGCAGTCGGGGTCAGAAGCGGGAGGACCAACCTCGGCAAGGACAGCAGAAGTCGATACCTTGGTAGAGGCTACAGGGAGAGGATCGACATCATCCTCATCCTCGTCATCAGGGACAACCTTGCCATCCCTGACAACGTTCTCCAAGCTAAAGAGGGTCAGGTCGGCCTCGGGAGCAATAACCCGAACTTGTTCCCTCAAGTTCTCATAGGCAGCAGTTACACTACTAGTGCACGAAATTGTGATCTCTAGTAATGGCTTCTTAGGCCAGATACTCTGATCTAGTTTTACAGTCTGTCACAACTTCGATACAACTAACCAGCAAGTGCACTGGGTCGTCCAAGTAATACCTTACGTGAGTAAGGGTCGAATCCCACGGAGATTGTTGGTATGAAGCAAGCTATGGTCACCTTGTAAATCTCAGTCAGGTAGATATAAAGTGATAATGGTGTTTTCGAATATTATATAATAAGATAGGGATAGAGGTACTTATGTAAATCATTGGTAGGAATTTCAGATAAGCGAATGGAGATACTTTTCGTTCCTCTGAACCTATGCTTTCCTGCTATCTTCATCCAATCAGTCTTACTCCTTTCCATGGCTGGCTTTATGCAAGGGCATCACCGTTGTCAGTGGCTACATCCCCTCCTCTCAGTGAATAATATGCTCACGCACCCTGTCACGGCACGGCTATTCATCTGTCGGTTCCCGATCATGCTGGAATAGGATTCACCCTCCTTTTGCGTCTGTCACTAACGCCTAGCACTCGCGAGTTTGAAGCTCGTCACAGTCATTCAATCATTGAATCCTACTCAGAATACCACAGACAAGGTTTAGACCTTCCGGATTCTCTTGAATGCCGCCATCATTCTAGCTTACGCCACGAAGATTCTGGTTAGGAGATCTAAGAGATACTCATTCTAGCTTAATTCATGTAGAACAGAAGTGTTTGTCAGGCACGCGTTCATAAGGGAGAAGGATGATGAGCGTCACACATAATCATCAACTTCATCACGTTCTTGGGTGTGAATGGATATCTTAGAAGCGAAATAAGAAGAATTGAATAGAAAACAGAAGTACTTTGCATTAATCTTTGAGGAACAGCAGAGCTCCACACCTTAATCTATGGAGTGTAGAAACTCTACCGTATGAAAATACATAAGTGAAGGTCCAGGCATGGCCGAGATGGCCAGCCCCCTAAAACGTGATCAAAGGATCATAAGGTAATCCAAAGATGGTCAAAAAGACGTCTAAAACAATAGTAAGAGGTCCTATTTATAATAAACTAGCTACTAGGGTTTACATGAGTAAGTAATTGATGCATAAATCCACTTCCTGGGCCCACTTGGTGTGTGTTTGGGCTGAGCCTGAGTGTTTCACGTGCAGAGGCCATTTGTGGAGTTGAACGCCAGTTTCTGTGCCAGTTTGGGCGTTCAACTCTGGTTTTGGATCCTTTTCTGGCGCTGGACGCCAGATTTGGGTAGAAGGCTGGCGTTGAACGCCAGTTTACGTCGTCAATTCTTGGCCAAAGTATGGACTATTATATATTTCTGGAAAGCCCTGGATGTCTACTTTCCAACGCAATTGGAAGCGCGCCATTTCGAGTTCTGTAGCTCCAGAAAATCCACTTTGAGTGCAGGGAGGTCAGAATCCAACAGCATCAGCAGTCCTTCTTCAACCTCTGAATCTGATTTTTGCTCAAGTCCCTCAATTTCAGCCAGAAAATACCTGAAATCACAGAAAAACACACAAACTCATAGTAAAGTCCAGAAATGTGAATTTAACATAAAAACTAATGAAAACATCCCTAAAAGTAACTAGATCCTACTAAAAACATACTAAAAAAAATGTCAAAAAGCGTATAAATTATCCGCTCATCACAACACCAAACTTAATTTGTTGCTTGTCCCCAAGCAACTGAAAATCAAATAAGATAAAAAGAAGAGAATATACTATAAATTCCAAACTATCAATGAAACAGAGCTTTCAATCATATGAGCGGGACTTATAGCTTTTTGCCTCTTGAATAGTTTTGGCATCTCACTTCATCCATTGAGGTTCAGAATGATTGGCATCTATAAGAACTCAGATTTCAGATAGTGTTATTGATTCTCCTAGTTCAGTATGATGATTCTTGAACACAGCTTCTTTATGAGTCTTGGCCGTGGCCCTAAGCACTTTGTTTTCCAGTATTACCACCGGATACATAAATGCCACAGACACATAACTGGGTGAACCTTTTCAGATTGTGACTCAGCTTTGCTAAAGTCCCCAATTAGAGGTGTCCAGGGTTCTTAAGCACACTCTCTTTTTTGCTTTGGACCTTGACTTTAACCGCTCAGTCTCAAGTTTTCACTTGACACCTACACGCCACAAGCACATGGTTAGGGACAGCTTGGTTTAGCCGCTTAGACCAGGATTTTATTCCTTTAGGCCCTCCTATCCACTGATGCTCAAAGCCTTGGGATCCTTTTTATTTGCCCTTGCCTTTTGGTTTTAAGGGTTATTGGCTTTTTCTGCTTGCTTTTTCTTTTTCTTCCTATTTTTTTTTTTGCCTATTTTTTATTTTTTTTTTCTGCAAGCTTTGTTCTTTGCTGCTTTTTCTTGCTTCAAGAATCATTTTTATGATTTTTCAGATTATCAAATAACATGTCTCCTAGTCATCATTCTTTCAAGAGCCAACATATTTAACATTCTTAAACAACAACTTCAAAAGATATATACACTGTTCAAGCATACATTCAGAAAACAAGAAGCATTGTCACCACATCAATATAATTAAGCTAAGTTCAAGGATAAATTTGAAACTCATGTACTTCTTGTTCTTTTGAATTAAAACATTTTTCATTTAAGAGAGGTGATGGATTCATAGGACATTCATAACTTTAAGACAAAGTTACTAACTACTAATGATCATGTAATGAAGACACAAACACAGATAGGCACATAACATAGAAAACGAAAAACAGAGAAAGCAAGAACAAGGAATGAATCCACCTTAGTGATGGTGGCGTTTCCTTCTTGAGGAACCAATGATGTCCTTGAGCTCTTCTATGTCTCTTCCTTGTCTTTGTTGCTCCTCCCTCATTGCTTTTTGATCTTCTCTTATTTCATGAAGCATGATGGAGTGCTCTTGATGTTCCACCCTTAGTTGTCCCATATTGGAACTCAATTCTCCTAGGGAGGTGTTGATTTGCTCCCAATAATTTTGTGGGGGAAAGTGCATTTGAGGCATCTCAGGGATCTCATGGAAATGAGCTTCTTGCGCCTCTTGAGCTCCATGACTGGGCTCTCTTGCTTGCTCCATCTTTTTCTTAGTGATGGGCTTGTCCTCTTTGATGAGGATATCTCCCTCTATGTCAATCCCAGCCGAATTGCATAGGTGGCAGATGAGGTGAGGAAAGGCTAACCTTGCCATGGTGGAGGACTTGTCAGCCACCTTGTAGAGTTCTTGAGGTATAATCTCATGAACTTCCACCTCTTCTCCAGTCATGATGCTATGGATCATGATGGCCCGGTCTATAGTAACTTCAGACCGGTTGCTAGTGGGAATGATTGAGCATTGAATAAACTCCAACCATCCTCTAGCTATAGGCTTGAGGTCCAATCTTCTTAGTTGAACCGGCTTGCCTTTGGAGTCAACTTTCCATTGAGCTCCTTCTACACATATGTCCATAAGGATTTGGTCCAACCTTTGATCAAAGTTGACTCTCCTTGTGTAGGGGCGTGCGTTCTCTCCCATGTATTGCAAATTGAACGCCAACCTCACATTTTCCGGACTAAAATCTAAGCATTTCCCCCGAACCATTGTAACATAGTTCTTTGGATCTGGGTTCTTACTTTGATCATGGTTCTTGGTAATCCATGCATTGGCATAGAACTCTTGAACCATTAGGATGCCGACTTGTTGGATGGGATTTGTTAGAACTTCCCAACCTCTTCTTTGAATTTCATGTCGGATCTCCGGATACTCATTTCTTTTGAGTTTGAAAGGGACCTCAGGGATCACCTTCTTCTTGGCCACAACATCATAGAAGTGGTCTTGATGGGCTTTGGAGATGAACCTTTCCATCTCCCATGAGTCGGATGTGGAAGCTTTTATCTTCCCTTTCCTCTTTCTAGAGGTTTCTCTGGCCTTAGGTGCCATCAATGGTTATGGAAAAAAACAAAAAAGCTATGCTTTTACCACACCAAACTTAGAATGTTGCTCGCCCTCGAGCAAAAGAAGAAAGAATAGAAGAATAAGAAGAAGATATGGAGGAGATGGATGGAAGTGTGTATTCGGCCATATGGGTGGGATTGGGTGGGAGAGAGATGTTGAATTTTTGAAGGTAGTGGGTGTATGGATGTGAGTGGTAAATGGAAAAAAAGAAGGGATGATCATGAATGGAAAGAGAGATGATGAGGTAGGTGGGGATCCTGTGGGGTCCACAGATCCTGAGATGATCCTGTGGGGTCCACAGATCCTGAGGTGTCAAGGCATTTACATCCCTGCACCAATTTAGGCATGTAAAATGCCCTTGCACACAACTCTGGGCGTTCAGTGCCAGGTTGGTGCCCATTTTGGGCGTTCAACGCCCCTTTGCTGCCATTTCTGGCGTTGAACGCCAGAACCATGCTTGTTCTGGGCATTCAGCACCAGGATGCTCCCATTCTGGGCGTTCAGCGCCAGAACTATGCTCTGTTCTGGCGTTTGAACGCCAGACAGATGCTCCTCCAGGGTGTGATTTTTCTTCTGCTGTTTTTGATTCCGTTTTCAATTTTTATATTTATTTTGTGACTCCACATGATCATGAACCTAAGAAAACATGAAAAACAATAAAAATAAGGATTAGATAAACATTGGGTTGCCTCCCGACAAGCGCTTCTTTAATGTCAATAGCTTGACAGTAGGCTCTCATGGAGCCTCACAGATGTGCAGAGCTTTGTTGAGACTCTCCAACACCAAACTTAGAGTTTGGATATGGGAGTTCAACACCAAAATTAGAGTTTGGTTGTGGCCTCCCAACACCAAACTTAGAGTTTGACTGTGGGGGCTCTGGTTGACTCTGCTTGGAGAGAAGCTCTTTTTGCTTCCTCTCCATGGTTGCAGAGGGAGATCCTTGAGTTTTGAATACAAGGGAGTTCTCATTCCATTGAAGGACTATTTCACCTCTGTCAACATTAATCACAGCTCTTGCTGTGCCTAGGAAAGGTCTTCCTAGGATGATGGATTCATCCTCTTCCTTTCCAGTATCCAGGATTATGAAATCAGTAGGTATGTAAAGGCCCTCAACCTTTACTAATACATCTTCTACTTGTCCATAAGCCTGTCTTCTTGAGCTGTCTGCCATCTCTAGTGTGATTTTAGTAGCTTGCACCCCATAGATTCCCAGTTTCTCTATTACAGAGAGGGGCATGAGGTTTATCCCTGAACCAAGGTCACACAGAGCTTTAAAGATCATGGTGCCTATGGTACAGGGTATTATGAACTTCCCAGGATCCTGTCTCTTCTGAGGCAATGTCAGTTGATCCAGATCACTTAGTTCATTGATGAACAAGGGAGGTTCAACTTCCCAAGTATCAATGCCAAATAACTTGGCATTCAGCTTCATGATTGCACCAAGAAACTTGGCAGTTTGCTCTTCAGTGACATCCTCATTCTCTTCAGAAGAGGAATACTCATCAGAGCTCATGAAGGGCATAAGGAGGTTCAATGGAATCTCTATGGTCTCTAGATGAGTCTCAGATTCCTTTGATTCCTCAGAGGGAAGCTCCTTATTGATCACTGGACGTCCCAGGAGGTCTTCCTCCTTGGGATTCACGTCTTCTCCTCTCCTCACAGGTTCGGCCATGGCGCTTATGTCAATGGCCTTGCACTCTCCTTTTGGATTCTCTTCTGTATTGCTTGGGAGAGTACTAGGAGGGATTTCAGTGATCCTTTTACTCAGCTGGCCCACTTGTGCTTCCAGATTTCTAATGGAAGACCTTGTTTCATTCATGAAACTTACAGTGGCCTTAGATAGATCAGAGACTAGATTTGCTAAATTAGAAGCATTTTGTTCAGAGTTCTCTGTCTGTTGCTGAGTTGATGATGGAAAAGGCTTGCTATTGCTAAACCTGTTTCTTCCACCATTATTAAAGCCTTGTTGGGGATTTTGATCCTTCCATGAGAAATTTGGATGATTTCTCCATGTTGAGTTATAGGTGTTTCCATAAGGTTCACCTAAGTAATTTACCTCTGCTATTGCAGGGTTCTCTGGATCATAAGCTTCTTCTTCAGGAGAAGCCTCTTGAGTACTGTTGGATGCAGCTTGCATTCCATTCAGACTCTGAGAAATCATATTGACTTGCTGAGTCAATATTTTGTTCTGAGCCAATATGGCATTCAGAGTATCAACTTCAAGAACTCCCTTCTTCATAGGCGTCCCATTACTCACAGGATTCCTTTTAGAAGTGTACATGAACTGGTTATTAGCAACCATGTCAATAAGTTCTTGAGCTTCTGCAGGCGTTTTCTTTAGGTGAATGGATCCACCTGCAGAAGTGTCCAGTGACATCTTTGATAGCTCAAATAAACCATCATAAAATATATCCAGGATGGTCCATTCTGAAAGCATGTCAGAAGGACACTTTTTGGTCAACTGTTTGTATCTTTCCCAAGCTTCATAGAGGGATTTACCTTCTTTCTGTCTGAAGGTTTGAACATCAGCTCTAAGCTTGCTCAGCTTTTGAGGAGGAAAGTACTTGGCTAAGAAAGCCGTGACCAGCTTATCCCAAGAGTTCAGGCTGTCTTTGGGTTGAGAATCCAACCATAATCTAGCTCTGTCTCTTACAGCAAAAGGGAAAAGCATGAGCCTGTAGACTTCAGGATCTACTCCATTAGTCTTAACAGTATCACATATCTGCAAGAATTCAGTTAAGAACTGAAAAGGATCTTCAGATGGAAGTCCATGAAACTTGCAGTTCTGCTGCATCAGAGAAACTAATTGAGGTTTCAGCTCAAAATTGTTTGCTCCAATGGCAGGAATGGAGATGCTTCTTCCATGTAAATTGGAATTAGGTGCAGTAAAGTCACCAAGCATCTTCCTTACATTATTATTATTTTCGGCTGCCATCTCCTTTTCCTGTTCGAAAATTTCTGAAAGGTTATCTCTGGATTGTTGTATTTTAGCTTCTCTTAATTTTCTCTTCAGAGTCCTTTCAGGTTCTGGATCTGCTTCCACAAGAATGTTCTTATCCTTGCTCCTGCTCATATGACAAAGAAGAGGGCACAGAAAAATAATAATAATAATAGAGATCCTTTATACCACAGTATAGGGATCCCTGTGTGAGTAGAAGAAGAGGGGGAGACAAAGAATGTAATATAATGGAAGAAACACAACTGTGAGGAGGCTAGATATGTGAGATGAGATGTTAGGATATGAATGAATAAATAGAATGAGATGGGAGAGGGAGAATTTTCGAAAATATTTTTTTGAAAAAGAGTTAGTGATTTTCGAAAATGGTTTTTGAAAAATGTTAGTAATTTTCGAAAATTAAGATTTAAAAATTAAAAATTAAAATAATTAATAAATTAAAAAGAAATTTTGAAAAAGGGGGAAGATATTTTCGAAAATGAGAGAGAGAGAGTTAGTTAGGTAGTTTTGAAAAAGTTAAGAAATAAACAAAAAGTTAGTTAGTTAGTTGAAACAAATTTTGAAAACCAATTTTGAAAAGATAAGAAGTTAGGAAGTTAGAAAAGATATTTTGAAATCAAATTTTGAAAAAGATAAGATAAGAAGATATTTTAGAAATTAATTTTGAAAAAGATTTGATTTTTAAAATCTCAATTAATGACTTGATTCACAAGAAATCACAAGATATGATTCTAGAACTTAAAGTTTGAATCTTTCTTAACAAGCAAGTAACAAACTTCAAATTTTTGAATCAAAACATTAATTGATTATGTTATTTTCGAAAATTTGGTATAAAAATAAGAAAAAGATTTTTGAAAAATATTTTTGGAATTTTCGAAAATAACTAAGAATTTTGAAAAAGATTTGATTTTTGAAAAAGATTTTGAAAAAGATAAGATTTTCAAATTGAAAATTTGATTTGACTCATAAGAAACAACTTGATTTTAAAAATTTTTGAAAAAGTCAACTCAAATTTTCGAATTTGATGAGAGAAAAAGGGAAAGATATTTTTTTTTATTTTTTTTTTGAATTTTTATGATGCAAGGAAAAAAAACAAGAAAAATGATGCAATGCATGAAATTTTTAGATCAAAACAATGAATGCATGCATGAATGCTATGAATGTCAAGATGAACACCAAGAACACTATGAAGAACATGATGAACATCAAGAACATATTTTTGAAAAATTTTTAATGCAAAGAAAACATGCAAGACACCAAACTTAGAATTCTTTAAAGCTTAGACACTAAGAATTCAAGAATGCATATGATAAACATGAAAAGACACAAAACAAAAAATCATCAAGATCAAACAAGAAGACTTACCAAGAATAACTTGAAGATCATGAAGAACACTAAGAATGCATGAAATTTTCGAAAAATGCAAGATGCATATGCAAGTGACACCAAACTTATGATATGACTCAAGACTCAAACAAGAAACACAAAAATATTTTTGATTTTTATAATTTTCTAATTTTTTCGTATTTTTTTCGAAAATTAATTTGAAAAAGGAAAATAAGGATTCCAAAATTTTTAATATGAATTCCAGGAATCTTGCCATGTTAGTCTAAAGCTTTAGTCCAGGAATTAGACATGGCTCACTAGCCAGCCAAGCTTTCAATGAAAGCTCCGGTCCAAAATACTAGACATGGCCAATGGCCAGCCAAGCTTTAGCATGTAAATCAGGAACAGCAGCAGGTGGATTAACAACAACTAGCTTGCTCTTGATAACAAATTGCTGCCTCAGTCCAAATGAATTTAGACATGGCTTTTACAGCCAGCCAGGCTTCACAAGCTTCATGAAACACTAGAATTCATTCTTTAAAAATTTTGAATAAAATTTTTTGAAAACATTTTTAATAATATTGTTTTTTTTCGAAAACAAAGGAGAAAATTTTGAAATATTTTTGAAAAATTTTTTTGAAAAGGAAACAAAAAGAAAATTACCTAATCTGAGCAACAGGATGAACCGTCAGTTGTCCAAACACAAACAATCCCTGGCAACGGCGCCAAAAACTTGGTGCTGTTGCCGGATCAAAAGGGAATCTGGCACTGATGTTACCGGACCAAAAGCTTGCCGAAAACTCAAACAATCCCCGGCAACGGCGCCAAAAACTTGGTGCACGAAATTGTGATCTCTGGTAATGGCTTCTTAGGCCAGATACTCTGATCTAGTTTTACAGTCTGTCACAACTTCGATACAACTAACCAGCAAGTGCACTGGGTCGTCCAAGTAATACTTTACGTGAGTAAGGGTCGAATCCCACGGAGATTGTTGGTATGAAGCAAGCTATGGTCACCTTGTAAATCTCAGTCAGGTAGATATAAAGTGATAATGGTGTTTTCGAATATTATATAATAAGATAGGGATAGAGGTACTTATGTAAATCATTGGTAGGAATTTCAGATAAGCGAATGGAGATACTTTTCGTTCCTCTGAACCTATGCTTTCCTGCTATCTTCATCCAATCAGTCTTACTCCTTTCCATGGCTGGCTTTATGCAAGGGCATCACCGTTGTTAGTGGCTACATCCCCTCCTCTCAGTGAATAATATGCTCATGCACCCTGTCACGGCACGGCTATTCATCTGTCGGTTCCCGATCATGCTGGAATAGGATTCACCCTCCTTTTGCGTATGTCACTAACGCCCAGCACTCGCGAGTTTGAAGCTCGTCACAGTCATTCAATCATTGAATCCTACTCAGAATACCACAGACAAGGTTTAGACCTTCCGGATTCTCTTGAATGCTGCCATCATTCTAGCTTACGCCACGAAGATTCTGGTTAGGAGATCTAAGAGATACTCATTCTAGCTTAATTCATGTAGAACAGAAGTGTTTGTCAGGCACGCGTTCATAAGGGAGAAGGATGATGAGCGTCACACATAATCATCACCTTCATCACGTTCTTGGGTGCGAATGGATATCTTAGAAGCGAAATAAGAAGAATTGAATAGAAAACAGAAGTACTTTGCATTAATCTTTGAGGAACAGCAGAGCTCCACACCTTAATCTATGGAGTGTAGAAACTCTACCGTATGAAAATACATAAGTGAAGGTCCAGGCATGGCCGAGATGGCCAGCCCCTTAAAACGTGATCAAAGGATCATAAGGTAATCCAAAGATGGTCAAAAAGACGTCTAATACAATAGTAAGAGGTCCTATTTATAATAAACTAGCTACTAGGGTTTACATGAGTAAGTAATTGATGCATAAATCTACTTCCTGGGCCCACTTGGTGTGTGTTTGGGCTGAGCCTGAGTGTTGCACGTGCAGAGGCCATTTGTGGAGTTGAACGCCAGTTTCTGTGCCAGTTTGGGCGTTCAACTCTGGTTTTGGATCCTTTTCTTGCGCTGGACGCCAGATTTGGGTAGAAGGCTGGCGTCGAACGCCAGTTTACATTGTCAATTCTTGGCCAAAGTATGGACTAGTATATATTGCTGGAAAGCCCCGGATTTCTACTTTCCAACGCAATTAGAAGAGCGCCATTTCGAGTTCTGTAGCTCCAGAAAATCCACTTTGAGTGCAGGGAGGTCAGAATCCAACAGCATCAGCAGTCCTTCTTCAACCTCTGAATCTGATTTTTGCTCAAGTCCCTCAATTTCAGCCAGAAAATACCTGAAATCACAGAAAAACACACAAACTCATAGTAAAGTCCAGAAATGTGAATTTAACATAAAAACTAATGAAAACATCCCTAAAAGTAACTAGATCCTACTAAAAACATACTAAAAAAAATGTCAAAAAGCGTATAAATTATCCGCTCATCAACTACCAACAAGATGACCTTGGAGTTCGGAATAATTATCCTGGGCATTCTCCAACTCTTCTCTCAGACGCAACACCTCCCGGTAAGACGTCAAATAACTGTCCTTATGCCGCATAGCCGTGTCCTCGGCCAGTCTCAGAGAACCAGCCAGAGAAGTAGAACTAGCCTTTTCATTCTCCAAGTCTTTCTCCAACTTGGCCACCCTTACTTCAAGCTCCTCCTTCAAGTCCTTCATCCGATCAAACTCCTGTTTGGCCTCCTCCATAAAAGCTTTAGTAGCATGGAGAGGAAGACTTTGAGTAGTTCGATATAGGGCCGCCCCCATGTGTGCCAACTTGATACCACTCCGGGTGATATAATCAAAATGATGAAGAAGCGACATGTCGTCCATAGGAAGAACACCATAAGGGCCGATTTGTTGATCTACAAACTCAACCGCATCAAAGTCAGGAGCATCAAAGTTGAAAGGCTCAGTTGTTCTTTGCTTTTTACTAGGAGGGGCACCGGAAGTTGCAACAGAAGATTGTGGAGGATCGACCAGACGGACCCGGGGAGTAGGAATTGCTTTCCTCGGCCTGGGAGAACTCGATATAGGAGGTTTAACTGGAGGCTGAGAAGATCCCTCTCCGGCCGCCTTGGCCGAGATGTTTAAAACAGCGATCGCCTTCTTCGCCTTCTTATAGGCTCTCATAGAATCATTATTCTTCGACATCTCTGAAAAACACAAAAATCAAAGACAAGTTACAACACAGTAGAAACAAAACTCGGGAGCAAGTATAAAAATAAATCAGACAGTACCCAAAGCATCCCGAACCAAAGATGGATCACTCAAAAATATCTTCGTGTCCAGATGGGGTGGCCTCCCCCACAAATCTTCAAGAACAACTACAAAGGCCAGCTCAACCTCATTAAGCATTTCCCATGTGTAACGTGGCACTCTTACATTCTTTTGCCACTCCAGAGGAAAAGCAGGCTCATCATTTTCATCAAGAAAAAAGGGGCGAACCCCCTCAATGGCACGGACTCAGAAGAAATAGTTCTTAAAATCTTTAAACGACTCATCATACATGGCAAAAACTTTATGCCCCTGGGCCGATCTGAAAGAAACCCAGGAAGCTTTCTTTTTGGAGGAACCTCCGGGTTTGGCCGAGACAAAAAGATAAAGGAAAAGAGTTTCAGAAGGTGTCATGTCCAACTCCTGGCAAAGAAGTTGAAATATTTTGATAAAACCCCAGGAGTTCGGATGAAGTTGGGACGGAGCAATGTTACAGGACCACAACAAGTCAGTTTCAAAAGCAGTAAAAGGGAAAGTAACGTTTAACTGGCTGAAGAAGTATTCATAAGCATAGAAGGAGGGACGCTCCCCCTCGACAGAAGTCGGAAAACAAACTCTCTCATCATAATCAGGAGCAACAAGCTCATAATCACCCTCGCGGGCACTGTTACCACAAATCCTATGGCGCTTCCTCAGCTCTGTGCAAAATTCAGCATCCACAATAGAAACACACAACAAAACAAGGGAGTCTAGCCAATCGGACATCCCCTCGGAAACTCTGGAAGACATCTCTACAATGTTATTGCGAGAAGACATGAGGCCAACTAATCCTACATGTAAGAAAAGAAGATGGGATTACTAAAAATATCTCGGACAAGGGAGAAAACAACTCAATATGATACAGGCGAACACTCAGAAAACGAAAACCCCAAGACTCAAACCAAAATCTTGGGGCATCCTTTGGAGGCAGTAACAAAACAAGGTTTCCAGGAAAATCTACAGCTCCCACCCCAGCATTTTTCAAAAAAAAAAAGACTTTAAATAGCAAGTAGTGTCAAAAGAAAAAGTCATCACAATCTATCAGCAAAAGCATTCCCAAAATCAAGTACGCCAAGAAGAAACCATCAAAGGTGCGAACTTTTTCAGAATTAGGCAAAGCAACCGTCAAAATAAAGCAAGAAATAGATACGGGTTTTTTCTGGATAAACGGCATCAGAATGGAAACAACAAAGAACATGCAAAACCCTAAAAGCATTAAGCAGGCAAAAAAGGACCATGCAGAAAATGAAGAAACTCCCAGAACGCACAACAATAGGGTATAACAAAACAAAAGAATCCAAACTTTCTCTAAAGAAAGGGTCAAAATCAAAGCAAAACAAGGAGAATATATGAAACGGGACTAACCTGGAGACGATGAGAAACTTCGAGGAAAAAGACGGAAGTGCAGAAATAAAAACTGCCCAAGAAAATCACCAAGAAACGCCGCAACGCAAGGAAGCAGAAGAACAAAATGAAAAACAGAGAGCGAAGAGAGCAGAGAAAGAAGTTACGAAAAGGGCGAAGGAGAGAAACCGTTTTTGGGGTTTTCAAAATCAAAATGAAAGATCCAAAGGGAAACGGGGCAATTAATGACAAAATTAATGAAAGCATTAAACCCTTGCACATTCCCAAAGTGCCGATATAAAAGCGCGCGTTTTTAGAGGAAACGTTCTACATTCAAAAGTTGTTTCAAAGGAATCGACAAAATGCTTGAGTTCGGCCTCACTAGACCGAAGTCAAAGAACTCAACCTCAAAAGAAGACCGAGCTCAAGCAGGGGCACTGTTCGTACCCTGGGTCGAGCTATCCGACCCGGGATGATCAGCGACACAGCGACCGACCTCTTCAGGTCAGACTACCCGACCTCTTCTAAAAGAGCTCGGCCAAATCGACAGGAAAGCCCAATAAAGGGCCCAAATAGAGGAACACGACCCAAATCCAAAGGCAATCCCAGCCTATAGAGATAAAGGCGGTTTCCTTGAAAATAAGCTGACTTCATCCAAAACAGGATAAGATAAGATAAGATAACTAACTTATCTTATCAGAAAGGTTAGCCCACACTACTATAAATACACTGGAGCACCCAGGTATAACTCATACTCTGATTCTACATAAAACCTGCTTTATACCCGTGCTAACTTAAGCATCGGAGTCTCTTGCAGGTACCCCCCACCCTCCGGTGGCCAAGGATCAGCAGTGCAGCAAGTCCAACAAGTCGGACACAATAGCTCTGGCCGCCACCAACCGACCGGACACGTCATCCCCGACCAGTACCAAGGATCTCATCTGAGATCGACCTCCAGTTTCAGGTAACCCTCAGAACAATTGGCATGGATGGTCGGCTTTTGAATGCTACTTCCACAGTTTCCTGGGTTTGCATTGATGTAAGAGCCTAAAAATCTTCTCTCCTCCCCAGCATGATTTGCTCGACCTTCTCTGCCATGGTTGTGAGCCTCTTCTTCATGATGGTTTTCCATGTTTTCTTCCATGTTTAGTTCAAAGTATTCCTCCTCTTCCTCGGCACCCACTACTCATTTTTCTCTTGCTTCCCTTCTTAATCTGAGGAAGGTCCTCTCAGGTTCTAAATCAAAGGAAGTTTAAGTCCCGCTTCTTCTCCCTGTCATACAACCAGCAAACCACAAGTAAGGAAAATAGATGCAGGAAGTATTTCTGTTAGAAATACTATTAGTGTGAGTGATGCAATATATCAAACAGTTAGTGGGTCAGTGAACTGAATTGTAAATAACTAAAAAAAAACGAAAAAAGTAGGGGGAGGGGAAGAAATTAACTAAAACTGAAAGTAAATTACCCAAACAGAAAATTAAATCAAACAAACTAAAAATGCTCAATCTAGTTATCCTCCAATTTAATCATTGTTGATTCAAAATTAATCCCCGGCAACAGCGCCATAAACTTGATACGCGGAAAACTTGTCTTGCAACAAATTTCTTTCGACAAGTGTACCGAATTCGTCGTCAAGTAAAAGCTCACAATAGAGTAAGGTCGAACCCCACAGAGATTGATTGATCAAGCAACTTTAATTAGAGGAATGTTCTAGTTGAACGAATCAGAATTTGAGTTGAGAATTGCAGAAAAATAAATGGCGGGAAAGTAAATGGCAGAAACAGTAAATGCTGGAAATAAAGAGCTGAATGTAAATGGCGGAAAGTAAATTGCAGAATCTTAAATGGGAATGGGGTAATTGCTCATAAAAGTAAATGCAGAAATTAAAGAAAATGGGTAAGATCAGAAATGGGAGTTCATTGGGGTCAGGAGATGTTGCATTCTCCGGATCAAGTTCATTTTCATCTCTTCCTCAATCAATGCATTCATTGATCTCCTTGGCAATCTTAAGTTATCGAATTACAATTCCTTGTAATTCAATCTCTCAAATCTTGATCAATAGCCAATACCTTGGTCAATTGCTCATGAGAAGAGATGAAGTACGGTCACTGATTATACCACATGCATTTCCCAAATCAAGTGTTGGAAGGATTATAGTCACATATCCATCCACACCCAATTCGGTCCAGCATGAGAAAGCATTTATAGCATGATCCCTTCATTCCTCTTTCAAGGTTCAGAAGAGATCCAAGTATGAATAGCTTCTTTTCCAGGATAACTAACCAATTGGATGAAGATCAAAAGCTTTCTAGTAAAATCAAGAGAAAAGATAGAAGAAGGAGAATGAAAACTAAAATTGATCCATCAAATTACAACAAAGCTCCCTAACCCAATGAAAGAGGTTTAGTTGTTCATAGCTCTGGAAAATAAAAATAAAGATGGAGAATACATGATGAAAGTAAACTAGAAGTGCAGAGAAAGTAAAATACAGAGAGTAATTCTAGGCTAAAGGCTCCCTAAAGTTTTCAGCCCCCTAACTAATTCAAAGCTACTCCTATATATACTACTCTTCTGATCTTCTAGTTGGCTCTTCAAGTCTTGGGTATAGGCCTTTGGATCCTGAGTTTGAAGCAGTTATCTTCATCATTGGGCTTAGCTTTGCTTGCAGAGAGAAAGTGTGAAGTAGGCAGGGACTTTTAGCTCAGGACGTTAGTGGTGTTAATGTTAAGTGAAAGTGTGGGTTCGAGAACGTTAGTAACAATCACCTTTTTCACTAACGTTGCTCACCCAAGTATGAGCCACGTTAACCTCAACGTTAGTGGCACAAACGTTGCCACTAACATTGCCTCTTAGTCCTTCGCACACATTATTGGGACTTACTTTTCCCAATAACGTTGATAAACCTCCCCCTTCCCTACGTTCGAGTCCACGTTAACTTAGTTAACGTGGCTCTTAACGTAAGCTTGCCAATCCTTCGAGAACGTTAGTGACACTTACCTTTGTCACTAACGTTCCAATGTGCCCCTCTTTCTCACGTTAGAGTCCACGTTAATTAAGTTAACGTGGCTTCTAACGTAGTCATGCTAGCCATCTCCAACGTTAGTGACAAAGGTGAGTGTCACTAACGTTGGCTCATCATCTCTTTATCCACGTTAACTTCCACGTTAACTAAGTTAACGTGGGAGTTAACGTTGCTCACGGTGGCTCTTGGTGGTTCACCCCAACGTTAGTGTTCCGAGGGTTACCTGAAACTGGAGGTCGATCTCGGATGAGATCTTCGGTTCTTGTTGGAGATGACGTGTCCGACTGGCTGGTGGCGGCCGGAGCTGTTGTGCCCGACTTGTTGGACTTGCTGCACTGCTGATCCTCGACCACCGGAAGGTGGGGGGTACCTGCAAGAGACTCCGATGCTTAAGTTAGCATGGGTATTAAACAGGTGTTATGTAGAATCAGAGTATGAGTTATACCTGGGTGCTCCATTGTATTTATAATGGTGAGATGTGACCTTTTGGATAAGATAAGTTAGTTATCTTATCTTATCTTTATCTTTGAGTTGAGGTCAGCGTATCTTCAACGGAATCACTTTCATCTCTATAGGCTTAGGCCGCCTTAGGATTCGGGTCGTGTTCCTCTATTTGGGCCCTTAATCTGGGCTCTCTTGTTGATTTGGCCGAGCTCCTTGAGAAGAAGTCGGATAGTCTGACCTGAAGAGGTCGGTCGCTCTACCTTGAATCATCTCAGGTCGGATAGCTCGACCCAGGGTATGAACAGTGCCCCTGCTTGAGCTTGATCTTCTTTTTGAGGTCGAGTCCTTGACTTCGGTCTATCTTAAAGTCGAACTCAAGCATTTGTCGATTCCTTTCTTTGTAAAGTCATTTTTGAATGTAGAACATTTCCCTCTAAAAGCGCGCGCTTTTGTATTTGCGCTTTTTTGGGAACGCAAGCGGTTTTAATATCCGCATTTAATTGGCATTAATTTGTCCTTCATTCTCTCTTGGCTTTTATTTTGAATTTCGCGATCAAAAACGGTTTCTCTTCTTCATTTCTTCTTCGTAACTTCTCCCTTTACTCTCTTGTTTTCTGTTTCTGCTCTCTGTCTTCCGCTTTTTGCTTTCTTGTGTTTGCGGCGTCGCTTGGCGTTTTTCTGGGTAGCACTTATCTTTGCGTTTCCACTCTTCCTCAAAGCTTCTTCCGTCTCCAGGTTAGTCCCATTTCATATTTTCCTCGTTATTTTTGCGATGGAGTTTTCCTTTTGATCTTCTTTTTGGAGAAAGTTTGGATGTTTCTGTTTTCATGATTCTTGATTTATTGCATGCTCTGGAATTTCTTCGTTATTTTTGGTGCTAATCTTTTTCTTGTTGCTTGAATCTTTTTTCTTTTGCATGTTGCCGTCGTTTCTGTTTGTGCCTTGGCTGATGATTTTTGCTTGATTAAAAAGTTTGCGCCTTTGTTGCTTGACCTTTTTGGTGTTTCTGATACACTGTAGAAGTAGTGCTTTTTGCTGGTAAACTGTAGAAGGGTGGACCTTTTTGCGTTTTTGCTTCCTTTGTTTTCTTTCTGGATTTTATTTTGATGAGTGCTGGGATGTGGGCTATAGAAATATCTTGAAGACCTTGTTTGTTTACTGCCTCCAAGGGATGCCCCGAGACTTTTGTCTTAAGTCTTGGGGTTTTCCCTTTTTGTTTATCCGCCTATCGAGATGTTTTGCCCCCTGTCCGAGATGTTTTTAAGTAATCCATTCTTCTTTTCTTTTGTAGGATTTAGTTGACCTCATGTCTTCCCGAAATAACGTTGTAGAGATGCCTTCCTAGGTCCCTGCGGGTATGGCCGATTGGGTGGACTCCATGGTTCTCATGTGTGTCTCGCTGGTTGATTCTGAGTTTTGTGCTCAGCTTAGGCAGTTTCATAGTGTCTATAGTAATTCTGGTGACGAGAAGAACTATGAGCTTGTTCCTCCTTCTTCTGACGAGAGAGTTTGCTTCTCGACTCGAGTTGTTGATAATCGCCCCTTCTTTTATGCTTACGATTTTTTCTTTGGTCAACTGGGTATTACCCTTCCTTTTACTCAATTTGAAACCGATCTGTTATGGTCTTGTAATGTTGCCCCTTCTCAACCTCACCCCAACTCTTGGGGTTTTATAAAAATTTTCCAGTTGCTGTGCGACGGTTTTGGTATTCCTGCTTCCCAATCTCTCTTTTTCTATCTGTTTGTTTTGACTAAGCCCGGTGTGGTAAAAAAGAAGTCAGCTTGGGTCTCCTTTCGTTCTACCCAAGGAAAGAAGGTTTTTTCCATGTTTGACGAGTCGTTCCATGATTTTAAGAACTACTTTTTCAAGGTCCGAGCTGTTGAAGGAGCTCGGTCCTTTTTTCTGGATGAGAATGACGAACCTGCTTTTCCTTTGGAATGGCAAAAAGATGTGAGGGTCTCCTGGTATTCGTGGGAGATGTTGGATGAGGCCGAGCGAGCCTTTGTGACTATCTTGGAAGAACGCTGGGGTCATCCTCCCCATCTTGACACAAAGAAATTTCTGACGAATCCTTCTCTTCTTCAAACTGAACTGGGTATTTTGTTTACGTTGCTTGTAGCTGTCTTTTCCGACTTATTTCGACTTGTAGCTGAACTTTCTGTTTTGCTTGCAGAGGCAATGAAGAATAATGAAGCTATGAAAGCTTTTAAGAGGGCACAGAGGGCGACTGCTGCCAGAAATGTTGTTGCCAGGGCAGCTGGGGAGGGATCCTCCCAGGCGCGCGAGAAGCTATCAGTGCAGAGTTCTGCTGGTGTGAAGAAAGTGATTCCTACACCCTGAGTTCGTTTGGTAGATCCTCACGTCGCCTCTGCTGCTCCTTCTGTTGCTCCTCCGAATAAAAAACAAAAGACTGCTGAGTCCTTCGACTTCGATGCTCCTGATTTTAATGCTATTAAATTCGTGGATCAACAAATCGGTCCCTACGGTGCTCTCTCCATGGATGATGTGTCCATCCTTCATCACTTGGAATTCATGGCCCGAAATCATGTGAAGATGGCATATATGTCTGTTGCCATATATCGGACTGCTCAGAATCTCCCTCTCCACGCCACTAAAGCGTTTATGGAGGAGGCGAAACAAGAGTTTGATCGGATGAAGGAGTTAAAGGAGGAGCTTGAGACGAAGGTGGCCAAGCTGGAGAAGGACTTGAAGAATGAGGAGGTGAGTTCTCAATCATTTGCAGCTTCGTTGAGGTTGGCTGAGGACACCGTCTTGATGCACAAGGATAGTTATGTTACCTCTTATCGAGAGGTGCTGCGCCTGAGGGAGGAGCTCGACTATGCCCGGGAAGATTATTCTGAGCTTCAAGGTCATCTCGTTGGCAACGTGACTGCTGCTTACGAGAACTTGAAGGAGCAAGTTCGGGTCATTGCTCCCGAGGCCGATCTCACCCTTTTCAGCCTGGATAATATAGTCAGGGATGGCAAGATTGTCCCTGATGATGAGGGTGATGATGATGATGTTGTTCCTCCCCCTGTGCCTTCTACCAAAGTGCTGACCTCTTCGGTTCCTCCTGCTGTGCCCGACTCGGATTGCCAGATCTTGAATCGGGATGATGGAACTGTGGATGCTGTGCCGATCCAGACTCGCCCTCCTTCTCCTTGTCCTGATGCTGCCATGAAGGTTCCTGAAGCTTGCTGATCTTTTCTTGAAAATTTGTGCAGTTGGCCCGGCTTGTGGGCTCTTTGAGAACTTTTTTATTTATTTGCTGATGCTTTCTAGTTGCTTGTCTAGCAACTTTTTATTTTGAAAAACAAAAGGTAACTTGTTATCTCTTTGTGGTAGGTTTTGGTGGCCTTCCAGGCCTTATAACTTTATAAAGTAGAAGTAGTTGTTTGTCTTGACATCTTTTTTGTTTTTCTATTGATGTTCGAAATCTTGCCGCTCGACCTCCTTGGATTACTTTGTTATTTGTAGCTTGAATCCTTTGAGGTTACAATTTGTGGGGTCCAACTTGTTTCTCGGTTTTCCGTATTTGTGGCCGGTTCCTTTGCGTTGGTCCCTTTCTAAGTTATTATTGTAATCCCTTCTTTCAGAGATTACTTTTATAACCGGTTTATAGGAGATTGACTTCGTTAGGTCGATCTCTTTTTAAGTTATTTTTGTAATCCTCCTTCTTGGACCTTTTGTCAGGTCTCTTTCAGGGATTACTTTGATAACTTCTCGGTAGTAGGAGTCCGACTTGGTTATGTCGGTCTCCCTTAAGTTATTTTTTGTAGTCCTCTTTCTTGGATCTTTGTCAGATCTCTTTTAGGGACTACTTTGATAACTTCTTGGTAGTAGAAGTCCGACTTGGTTATGTCGGTCTCTCTTAAGTTATTTTTTTTAGTCCTCTTTCTTGGATCTTTGTCAGATCTCTTTCAGGGACTACTTTGATAACTTCTTGGTAGTAGGAGTCCGACTTGGTTATGTCGGTCTCCCTTAAGTTATTTTTTGTAGTCCTCTTTCTTGGATCTTTGTCAGATCTCTTTCAGGGACTACTTTGATAACTTCTTGGTAGTAGGAGTCTGACTTGGTTATGTCGGTCTCCCTTAAGTTATTTTTTTGTAGTCCTCTTTCTTGGATCTTTGTCAGATCTCTTTCAGGGACTACTTTAATAACTTTTCATTTTGGGCTGACTTTGTTATGTCGGGCCCTTCTAAGTTAAAGTAATCCTCTTTAATAGGGTTGGCCATGCCTCTTTCCAGGGTTTACTTATAACTTGGTTTGACTTGGTTCGACTTCTTAACGTTCGACCAGTCTTTAAGTTATTATTTTAGCGATCCGTAAGACCTCGTCAGGTTCTTTTTTAGATCACTTTCGATAACTTCTTACATTATTCTGTGTTCATCTTTGCCGATTTGTAGAAAGTGGTTGTTATCTCTAGATCGTCCTTTGGGTGAATCGCGTTTTCACCTTTATCGGACGGTTTGTCTTTATCGTGATCGTGCAGTGAAATTCTTTTTCACTTTCTGCCGATCTGTTGCTTTATAATCGGACGATGAATGCTTCAGATTAATGCGTCTTGAAATCTTTGTAGAATATCTAAAATATATTTTATTTAAAGGAAAAGTGCAAATAAGATACGGGATTGTCTGAGTCTCAACTTGGTGCCTCATTAAAAAACCTTTTTAGGAAAAAGAGTGCATCTAGTGATGAGATCTTTTATCTCTTCTTAACTGTAGTACCTTCTTAGGTTGCAAGCGTGCCACGATCTGGGAAGCTCTCATCCATCGAGTTCAGACATTCTGTAGTAGCCCTTTCCAAGCACTTCTACAACTCGGTAGGGTCTTTTCCAGTTTGCTGCCAGCTTTCCTTCTCCTGGTCGAGTTGTTCCGATATCGTTTCGGATTAGGATGAGATCATTCTCTGCAAAACTTTTCGGCACTACCTTTCGATTATATCTGGAAGCCATTCGGCGCTTTAGAGCTTCTTCCCTGATCCGAGCTCTTTCCTGGAGTTCGGGTAATAAGTCGAGCTCTTCTCTCTGAAGTTGGGAGTTTGCTCCCTCATTATAGTGAACTACTCTGGGTGACCCTTCCTCGATTTCTACTGGAATAATTACCTCTATTCTGTATGCTAATCGAAAGGGGAATTCCTTCATGGTGGAATGCGGCGTTGTTCGATATGCCCACAAGACCTGTGGAAGCTCTTCTGCCCAGGCTCCCTTTGCATCTTGTAATCTCCGTTTTAGTCCAGCCAGTATGACTTTGTTAGCAGCTTCGGCCTGTCCGTTAGCTTGTGGATGTTCAACGGAGGTGTACTGGTGCTTTATATTCAAGTCGGCTACTAGTTTTCTGAAGCCTGCGTCTGTGAATTAGGTGCCATTGTCTGTGGTTATTGAATATGGAACCCCAAACCTTGTGACAATGTTTCTATATAAGAATTTCCGGCTTCTTTGAGCGGTGGCATTGGCTAGGGGTTCTGCCTCGATCCACTTTGTAAAGTAATCTACCCCTACTATGAGGAATTTAACTTGTCCTGATCCCTGTGGGAAGGGGCCGAGAAGATCGAGTCCCCATTTTGCGAACGGTCAAGGCGAGGTCACGCTGATGAGCTCTTCTGGCGGGGCGATGAAAGTTGGCATGTCTTTACAAATTCTGTGGCTTCTCTCTGTAGAGTTGGCCGATAAAATCCCGCCCGGAGCACTTTTTTGGCAAGAGCTCGTGCTCCGAGATGATTGCCACAGATACCACCGTGTATTTCCTCTAGCACTTCTTTTGTGTTGGAGGTTGGCACGCATTATAGTAAAGGTGTTGAGATTCCTCTTTTGTACGGGATGTTGTTTATGATGGTGTAGTACTGTGCCTCCCTTTTTAGCCTTTTTGCGTCCTTTTCTTCTGTGGGGAGCATTCTTGTTCTGAGGTAGTTGGCTATAGGGGTCATCCATCCTTGGTCCTGACTTGTTATAGTCAGGATTTTTTCCTCTTCCGAGATTGACGGGTTCTGCAACATTTCCTGGATGAGGCTTCTATTGTTGCTTCCTGGTTTGGTGCTGGCTAGTTTTGAGAGTGCGTCAGCTCGGGCATTTTGTTTGCGAGGTATGTGGCAGATCTTATACTCCCCTATTTGTCCAAGCTGTTCTTTGGTTTTATCCAAATATTTTTTCATGGTGGGATTTTTGACTTGGTAGCTCCCTGTTATTTGCGATGTGACTACTTGTGAATCGCTGTAAATGTTGAGTTTTTGAGCTCCGACTTCTTTAGCCAGTTTTAAACCAGCTAATAATACTTCATATTCCGCCTAGTTGTTTGAGGCCGGGAACCCGAACTTGAGGGATAGCTCAACTTGGGTTCCTTGGTTGCTTTCTATTATCACGTCCGCACCACTTCCAGTTTTATTTGAAGAACCGTCCACGTAAAGATTCCATTCTGTGGGGGTTTCTAGGGCATCTGTGAATTCTGCGATAAAAACGGCCAAATACTGTGATTTAATGGCCGTCCGAGCTTCATATTGGAGGTCAAACTCTGACAACTCGACTGTCCATTATAGAATTCTGCCTGCTAGATCTGTTTTCTGCAATATTCCTTTTATGGGCTGGTTAGTTCAAACCTTAATGGTGTGAGCCTGGAAGTACGGGCGAAGTCGTCGAGATGTTAGGATAAGAGTATAAGCAAATTTTTCTATTTTCTGGTAGTTTAGCTCGGATCCCTGTAGTGCCTTGCTAATGAAGTAGACGGGTTGTTTTCCATTTTCGTCTTCTCTGACTAGTGCTGATGCTACTGCCTTGCTTCCCACCGCGAGGTATAATATGAGTAGTTCTCCAACTCGCGGTCGGGATAGGATAGGTGGCTGTCCTAAGAACTTCTTAAGGTCTTGGAAGGCTTGTTCACACTCTATTGTCCATTCGAATTGTTTTCCCTTTCTTAAAGTAGCATAGAAGGGAAGAGATCTTATCGCGGCTCCCGCTAAGAATCGGGATAGGGCGGCCAGTCTCCCGTTGAGTTGCTGTACTTCTTTAACACAGGTTGGGCTCTTCATGTTAAGTATGGCCTGACATTTGTCTGGATTTGCTTCAATTCCTCTTTGAGTGAGCATGAAGCCTACGAATTTGCCTGCTTCTACTGCAAAGGTGCATTTCACGGGATTAAGTCGCATGTTATGCTTCCTAATGGTGTCGAATACTTGAGACAGGTCGGACAATAGTGTCTTTTCGCTTTGTGCTTTTACTAGCATGTCGTCCACATAAACCTCCATGATGTTTCCGATGTGATCCGCAAAAACTTTATTCATTAGTCTTTGATAAGTAGCTCCTGCGTTCTTGAGATCGAAGGGCATCACGACGTAATAGTAGTTTGCCTTTGGTGTTAAAAATGAGGTCTTTTCTTGATCTGATGGATACATGGGAATTTGGTTGTATCCTGAATATGCGTTCATAAACGAGAGATATTTATATCCAGAGGAAGCATCTACCAGGGCATCAATACTTGGGAGTGGGTATGGATCTTTTGGACAAGCTTTCTTGAGATCGGTGTAATCGGTGCACATTCGCCACTTCCCATTCGATTTTTTCACCGGGACGACTTTGGCTAGCCATAGCGGGTATTTAACTTCTCTTATAAATCCGGCTTCCAGTAGTGCTTGTACTTGCTCTTCCACAGCCTGGGATCGCTCTGGCCCAAGCTTTCTTCGTCTCTGCTGTACTGGTCGAGATCCTGGGTAGACCGCCAACTTGTGGCACATTAGCTTAGGGTCTATGCCTGGCATGTCCGCGGCTTTCCATGCAAAGAGGTCGACATTATCTCGTAAGAATTGTATTAGCAATTCTTTTAAATCTCCTTTAAGGATGGTGCCGATATTAGTTATTTTTTCCGAGGTGTCCCCGATCTGAATTTTTTTTATCTCGCCCTCTGGTTTGGGGCGAAGATCTTCTCGTCGTTGAACTCCGCCCAACTCGATTGCGTGGAACTCTTCTCCTTTGCCTCTGAGGTTTAGGCTTTCGTTATAACAGCGTCGTGCCATCTTTTGGTCAGCTTTTATCGTGGCTATCCCTTTTGGAGTTGGGCACTTCATACATAGGTATGGGGTCGAGACTATTGCGCCGAGTTGGTTGAGTGTTGTCCGACCTATGAGAGCATTGTAAGTTGAACTTACATTGACTACGATGTATTCTATTTTGAGGATCCTGGATTGGTCTCCTTTTCCGAAGGTTATATGTAATGATATATATCCTAGTGGTCGAACCGGGGTATCTCCTAACCCGAACAGACTGTTTGGATATGCCTTAAGTTCTTTTTCTTCTAAGCCGAGTTTGTCAAAGGCTGTCTTGAATAAGATGTCGGCAGATCTCCCTTGGTCTATGGTGCACGAATTGTGAATCACACTTTTCACAACGCGTACCACTAACCAGCAAGTGCACTGGGTCGTCCAAGTAATACCTTACGTGAGTAAGGGTCGAATCCCACGGAGATTGTTGGTTTGAAGCAATCTATGGTTATTTTGTAAATCTTAGTCAGGAAGTCAATTATGTTTATCAATTGAATTGTGAGTAACCAGTAGAGCATAAATTAAAAGTTACTTGTTGTACAGTAATGGAGAATATGTTGGAGTTTTGGAGATGCTTTGTCTTCTGAATCTCTGCTTTCCTCTGTCTTCTGATTCATGCACACACGTCCTCCTATGGCAAGCTGTGTGTTGGTGGATCACCGTTGTCAATGGCTACCTTCCATCCTTCCAGTGAAAACTACGCTCACGCGCTCTGTCACAGCACGGCTAATCACTGGTTGGTTCTCGATCCGGTTGGAATAGGATTTACTATCCTTTTGCATCTGTCACTAACGCCCAGCCTTCAGGAGTTTGAAGCTCGTCACAGTCATTCAATCCTTGAATCCTACTCGGAATACCACAGACAAGGTTTAGACTTTCCGGATTCTCATGAATGCCGCCATCAGTTCTAGCTTATACCACAGAGATTCTGATTAAGAGATCTCAGAGATACTCATTCAATCGGATATAGAACGGAGGTGGTTGTCAGGCACACGTTCATGGTTTGAGGAAGGTGATGAATGTCACTGATCATCACCTTCATCACAGTTAAGCGCGAATGAACATCTTAGATAGGAACAAGCGTGTTTGAATAGAAAACAGAAATACTTGCATTAATTCATCGAGACATAGCAGAGCTCCTCACCCCCAACAATGGGGTTTAGAGACTCATGCCGTCAGAGAATACAAAGTTTAGATCTGAAATGTCATGAGATACAAAATAAGTCTCTAAAAGTTGTTTAAATACTAAACCAGTAGCCTAGGTTTACAAAATATGAGTGGACTATGATGGATGATGCAGAGATCCACTTCTGGGGCCCACTTGGTGTGCTGGGGCCCACTTGGTGTGTGCTGGGGCTGAGACTTTAAGCAATTCACGTGCAGAGGCCATTTGTGGAGTTGAACGCCAGTTTTTGTGCCAGTTTTTGGGCGTTCAACTCCAGTTTTTGATCCTTTTCTGGCGCTGAACGCCAGAATTGGGCAGAGGACTGGCGTTGAACGCCAGTTTACGTCATCTATCCTTGTGCAAAGTATGGACTATTATATTTTGATGGAAAGCCCTGGATGTCTACTTTCCAATGCAATTGGAAGCATGCCATTTCGAGTTCCGTAGCTCCAGCAAATCCAATTTGAGTGCAGGGAGGTCAGAATCCAACAGCATCAGCAGTCCTTTTTCAGCCTGAATCAGATTTTTGCTCAGCTCCTTCAATTTCAGCCAGAAAAATACCTGAAATTACAGAAAAACACACAACTCATAGTAAAGTCCAGAAATATGAATTTTTCCTAAAAACTACTAGAAATAGACTAAAAACTAACTAAAACATACTCTAAACTATATGAAATTATCCCCAAAAAGCGTATAAAATATCCGCTCATCACAACACCAAACTTAAACTGTTGCTTGTCCTCAAGCAACTAGACAAATAAAATAGAAGACTAATAGGTTGAGAGGCAATAATATCTCAGAGTTTTTGAATGAAGCTCAGATTCTAATTAGATGAGCGGGACTAGTAGCTTTTTGCTTCTGAACAGTTTTGGCATCTCACTTTATCCATTGAAGCTCAGAGTGATTGGCATCTATAGGAACTCAGAATTCAGATAGTGTTATTGATTCTCTTAGTTCAGTGTGATGATTCTTGAACACAGCTTCTTTATGAGTCTTGGCCGTGGCCCTAAGCACTTTGTTTTCCAGTATTACTACCGGATACATAAATGCCACAGACACATAACTGGGTGAACCTTTTCAGATTGTGACTCAGCTTTGCTAAAGTCCCCAATTAGAGGTGTCCAGAGTTCTTAAGCACACTCTTCTTTTTGCTTTGGACCTTGACTTTAACCGCTCAGTCTCAAGTTTTCACTTGACACCTGCACGCCACAAGCACATGGTTAGGGACAGCTTGGTTTAGCCGCTTAGACCAGGATTTCAGTCCTTTAGGCCCTCCTATCCACTGATGCTCAAAGCCTTGGGATCCTTTTTAGTTGCCCTTGCCTTTTGGTTTTAAGGGTTATTGGCTTTTTCTGCTTGCTTTTTTTTTTTTTTCTGCAAGCTTTGTTCTTTGCTGCTTTTTCTTGCTTCAAGAATCATTTTTATGATTTTTCAGATTATCAATAACATGTCTCATGTTCATCATTCTTTCAAGAGCCAACATATTTAACAGTCTTAAACAACAAATTCAAAAGACATATGCACTGTTCAAGCATTCATTCAGAAGACAGAAAGCATTGCCACCACATTTAACTAATTAGAATTTCTCTTATTAAACTCGAAATTTTATTGCCTCTTATTCAAAAGATCTACTATTTTATTCATGTTTGCTGATGATGAGAAAAATAGACTATAACTTAATTGGGGATAAAATCAAACTAGACACTAATTACTACTAATGATCATGTAATGAAGACACAGACATAGATAAGCACTTATCATAGAGAAAACGAAAAACAGAGAAAGTAAGAACAAGGAATGAGTCCACCTTAGTGATGATGGCATTTCCTTCTTGAGGCACCAATGATGTTCTTGAGCTCTTTTATGTCTCTTCCTTGCCTTTGTGGCTTGATTCCTAGTGATTTTTGGTATTTCTATCCTCAGTTGCTTCCAATAATTATGTGGAGGGAAGTGCATCCTCTGAGGTATCTCTTGATTTGCAGCCACATGTTCTACCACTGAGCTATAGATCCTTTACATAATTGTTTTACCACACCAAACTTAGAATGTTGCTCGCCCTCGAGCAAAAGAAGAGGGAATTGCACACAACTCTGGGCGTTCAGCGCCAGGTTGGTGCCCATTTTGGGCGTTCAACGCCCATTTACTAGCCATTTCTGGCGTTGAACGCCAGAATCATGCTCTGTTCTGGCGTTGAACGCCAGACAGGTGCTTCCTCCAGGGTGTGATTTTTCTTCTGCTGTTTTTGATTCCGTTTTCAATTTTTAATATTTATTTTGTGACTCCACATGATCATGAACCTAATAAAACATGAAAAATCATGAGAATAAATAAAAATTGGGTTGCCTCCCAACAAGCGCTTCTTTACTGTCCTTAGCTGGACTTTGCTGAGCTTTTAATCTAGCTTCAGCCTTGAGCATTCTTGCTCAGTGTTGCCTTCAAGATAATGCTTGATTCTCTGTCCATTGACAATGAACTTCTTATCAGAATCAATATCTTGAAGCTCCACATAACCATATGGTGATACACTTGTAATCACGTATGGTCCCCTCCACCGGGATTTCAGTTTCCCGGGGAATAGCCTGAGTCTAGAGTTAAACAACAGAACCTTCTGTCCTGGTTCAAAGATTCTAGATGACAGCTTTCTGTCATGCCACTTTTTTTATTTTTCTTTATATAGCTTGGCATTTTTGAAAGCTGTGAATCTGAACTCCTCTAGCTCATTTAGCTGGAGCAATCGTTTTTCTCCTGCTAATTTGGCATCTAAGTTTAGGAATCTGGTTGCCCAGTAGGCCTTATGTTCTAGTTCCACGGGCAAGTGGCATGCCTTACCATACACGAGTTGGTATGGAGAGGTCCCTATAGGGGTCTTGAATGCTGTTCTGTAAGCCCACAGAGCATCATCCAAGCTCCTTGCCCAATCCTTTCTACGGGTATTTACTGTCCGTTCCAGGATTCTCTTTAATTCTCTGTTAGAGACTTCAGCTTGCCCATTGGTTTGTGGATGATATGGAGTGGCCACTTTGTGGCGAATTCCATACCGAACCATGGCAGAGTAAAGCTGTTTATTGCAGAAGTGAGTGCCCCCATCACTGATTAACACTCTAGGGACACCAAACCTGCTAAAGATATGTTTCTGGAGGAACTTCAGCACTGTTTTAGTATCATTGGTGGGTGTGGCAATAGCCTCAACCCATTTTGATACATAGTCAACTGCCACCAGAATATAAGTGTTTGAGTATGATGGTGGGAAAGGTCCCATGAAGTCAATTCCCCATACATCAAACAACTCTATTTCCAAGATTCCTTGTTGAGGCATGGTGTAACCATGAGGCAGATTACCAGCTCTTTGGCAACTGTCACAATTACGTACAAACTCTCAGGAATCTTTATAGAGTGTGGGCCAATAGAAACCACATTGGAGAACCTTGGTGGCTGTTCGCTCACCTCCGAAATGGCCTCCATATTGAGATCCATGGCAATGCCATAGGATTCTCTGTGCTTCCTCTCTGGGGACACACCTACGGATAATTCCGTCTGCACATCTCTTAAAGAGATAGGGCTCATCCCACAAGTAGTACTTTGCATCAGTAATTAGTTTCTTTTTTTGTATTCTATTGTACTCCTTGGGTATGAACCTTGCAGCTTTATAGTTTGCAATATCGGCAAACCATGGTGCTTCCTGAATGGCAAATAGATGCTCATCAGGGAACGTCTCAGAGATCTCAAGGAAGGGGAGGGACGTCCCTTCCACTGGCTTTATCCGGGACAGATGATCAGCTACTTGGTTCTCTGTCCCTTTTCTGTCTCTTATTTCTATATCAAACTCTTGCAGAAGCAATACCCATCTGATGAGCCTGGGTTTTGAATCCTGCTTTGTGAGTAGATACTTAAGAGCAGCATGGTCAGTGTACACAATCACCTTTGATCCTACTAAGTAGGATCTGAACTTGTCAATGGCGTAAACCACTGCAAGTAATTCCTTTTCTGTGGTTGTGTAATTTTTCTGGGCATCATTTAAAACGCGACTGGCATAATAAATGACATGCAGAAGCTTGTCATGCCTCTGTCCCAATACTGCACCAATGGCATGATCACTGGCATCACACATTAGCTCAAATGGTAATGTCCAGTCTGGTGCAGAAATGACTGGTGCTGTGACTAGCTTAGCTTTCAGTGTTTCAAACGCCTGCAGGCACTCTGTGTCAAACACAAATGGCGTGTCAGCAGCTAGCAGATTGCTTAGAGGTTTTGCGATTTTTGAAAAATCCTTTATAAACCTCCTATAGAATCCTGCATGCCCCAGAAAGCTTCTGATTGCCTTAACATTGGCAGGTGGTGGTAATTTTTCAATTACCTCTATTTTTGCTTGATCCACCTCTATTCCCTTGTTTGAGATTTTATGCCCAAGAACAATTCCTTCAGTCACCATGAAGTGACACTTTTCCCAGTTTAAAACTAGGTTGGTTTCTTGGCATCTTTTCAGAACAAGTTTTAGGTGATCAAGACAGGAGCTGAATGAGTCTCCATATACTGAGAAGTCATCCATGAAGACTTCCAGAAATTTTTCCACCATATCAGAGAAAATAGAGAGCATGCATCTCTGGAAGGTTGCAGGTGCATTGCATAGCCCAAAGGGCATCCTTCTATAAGCAAACACTCCGGATGGACATGTGAATGCTGTTTTCTCTTGATCCTGGGGATCTACTGCAATCTGGTTATAGCCTGAGTAGCCATCCAAAAAGCAGTAATAATCATGACTTGCTAGTCTCTCTAGCATCTGGTCTATGAATGGTAAAGAAAAATGATCCTTTCTGGTGGCTGTATTGAGCCTTCTGTAGTCAATACACATGCGCCACCCTGTAACTGTTCTTGTAGGAACCAGTTCATTTTTTTCATTATGAATCACTGTCATGCCTCCCTTTTTTGGGACGACTTGAACAGGGCTCACCCAGGGGCTATCAGAAATGGGATAAATAATCCCAGCCTCTAGTAATTTGGTGACCTCTTTCTGCACCACTTCCTTCATGGCTGGATTTAGTCGCCTCTGTGGTTGAACCACTGGTTTGGCATTATCCTCCAATAGGATTTTGTGCATGCATCTAGCTGGGCTTATGCCTTTAAGGTCACCTATGGACCACCCAAGAGCTGTCTTGTGTGTTCTTAGCACTTGAATAAGTGCTTCCTCTTCCTGTGAATTTAAAGCAGAGCTTATGATCACTGGAAAAGTGTCACCTTTCCTAGAAATGCATATTTCAAGGATGGTGGCAGTGGCTTGAGCTCTGGTTTAGGAGGTTTTTCCTCTTTTAGAAGAACGTTCAGAGGCTCTTTCATGTCCCCTGAATCCTCCAAATCAGGCTGAACATCTTTAAAGATGTCTTCCAACTCTGATTCGAGACTCTCAGCCATGTTGATCTCTTCTACCAAAGAGTCAATAAGGTCAACTTTCATGCAGTCTGTTGATGTGTCTGGATGCTGCATGGCTTTGACAGCGTTCAACTTGAACTCGTCATCGTTGACTCTCAGGGTTATTTCCCCCTGTTGGACGTCAATGAGGGATCGTCCAGTTGCTAGGAAGGGTCTTCCTAGAATGAGAGTAGCACTCTTGTGCTCCTCCATTTCCAGCACAACAAAGTCAGTGGGAAAGGCGAATGGCCCAACTCTGACAATCATGTCCTCAATCACGCCTGATGGGTATTTAGTGGAACCATCAGCAAGTTGGAGACATATCCGGGTTGGTTTAACTTCTTCAGTTAAGCCAAGCTTCCTGATAGTGGATGCAGGTATCAGGTTGATGCTTGCCCCAAGATCGCATAAAGCTGTCTTGGTGCAATCACCTTCTAATATGCATGGCATCAGAAAACTCCCAGGGTCTTTAAGCTTTTCAGGAAAGCTTTTCAGAATGACTGCACTGCATTCTTCAGTGAGGAGAACTCTTTCTGTTTCTCTCCACTCCTTTTTATGACTCAAGATCTCTTTCATGAACTTGGCATAAGAAGGTATTTGCTCAAGTGCCTCTGCAAATGGAATCTTTATTTCAAGAGTCCTTAGATAATCTGCAAAGCGAGCAAATTGCTTATCCTGCTCCTCTTTCCGGAGTTTTTGAGGATAAGGTATCTTGGCTTTATATTCCTCAACCTTAGTGGTTAAAGAAGCCTTTTTAGAGGGGTTGTTATCATCACTTGTGTGTGTCTGATCCCTCACTGGCAATTGAGTGCCAGAGTCAGACGCTGGAGTGACGTTAGACGCCAGCTCACTGTCTGTTCCTGGCGCCTGAACGCTAGAAATGTGCCCCTGTTGGGCGTTCAACGCTGGATTCTGCCCCATTTGGGCGTTCAACGCCAGATTCTTGCCCATTTCTGGTGTTGAACGCCAATCCTGCCATGTTTCTGGCGCTGAACGCTAGTTTTGGGCATGGTCTGGGCGTTCAGCGCCAGCCTTCCACCCATTTTATGGCGTTTTAGTGCCAGAATTATTTTTTCCTGGGCTCTTACTGTCCTCAGGGGAATCTTTGGTGGGTCACTCATTTCTTGAATTTTTGATGCCTTGAGGTGGGGTATTTAATGTTTTCCCACTTCTTAATTGTACTGCTTGGCATTCTTCTGCTAGTTGCTTTGATAGCTGCTGCTTTGTTTGCTTAAACTGTTCGTCCATATGTATATTAGCTATCCTTGTCTCCTGTAACCTGTCTTTGAATTCAGCTAGCTGCTTTGTTAGAAAATCTAATTGCTGATTGAATTCAGCAGCTTGTTTTACAGTACTGAATTTAGCAGTTACTGTTTTAACCTCTTCATTCATGGAAGGGTTGCTGCCTAGATACAGATGCTGATTCCTGGCAACTGTATCAATGAGCTCTTGAGCCTCTTCAATTGTCTTTCTCATATGGATAAATCCACCAGCTGAGTAATCTAGAGACATCTGAGCTCCTTCTGCAAACCCATAGTAGAAGATGTCTAACTGAACCCACTCTGAAAACATTTCAGAGGGGCATTTTCGTAGCATCTCTCTGTATCTCTCCCAGGCATCATAAAGAGATTCATTATCTCCTTGTTTAAAGCCTTGGATGTCCAGCCTTAGCTGTGTCATCCTTTTTGGAGGGAAATATTGATTCAGGAATTTTTCTGTCAGCTGTTTCCATGTTCTTATGCTGGCCTTAGGTTGGTTATTTAACCACCTCTTAGCTTGATCTTTTACAGCAAATGGAAACAGTAATAGTCTGTAGACATCCTGATCTATTTCCTTATCATGTACTGTGTCAGCAATTTGTAAAAATTGTGCCAGAAACTCTGTAGGTTCTTCCTGTGGAAGACCGGAATACTGGCAACTTTGCTGCACCATGATAATAAGCTGAGGATTCAACTCAAAGCTACTGACTCCAATGGAGGGTATGCAGATGCTACTCCCATATGAAGCAGTAGAGGGGTTAGAATATGACCCCAGAGTCCTCCTGGACTGTTCATTTCCACTTATGTCCATGATGGATCTATGGATATAACTTGGACTGATTTACCTTTTTATTTATTTTATTTTATAAGAAGTAAATACTTAAATAAAATAAAATAACTAAAAAGAATTTGAATTTTGAAGTTAAATATTTTTTTTTCGTAAAAGAAAATAAAAATTAATTAGTTAAAAAAAATTTTTTTTTTTTTGAAAAAGAGGGAAGATATTTTCGAAAATTAGAGAGAGAGAGAGAGTTAGTTAGGTAGTTTTGAAAAAGTTAAGAAACAAACAAAAAGTTAGTTGGTTAGTTGAAACAAATTTTGAAAAGATAAGAAGTTAGGAAGTTAGAAGAGATATTTTGAAAAGATATTTTTTTTTTTGAATTTAGTGAGGAGAGAGAAAAACAATAAGATAGTACAAGATTTAAAATTTTTAGATCTAATGCTCCTTGTTTTCGAAAAATTTGGAGGGAAAACACCAAGGAACACCAAACTTAAAAATTTTAAGATCAAGACACAGGGAAAACTCAAGAACACTTTGAAGACTCACAAGAACACAAGAACATGAAGGAAGAACACCAAACTTAAAATTTTTAGAAAACCAAACCAAAATTTTCGAAAATCAAAGGGAAATCAACAAGAAAACACCAAACTTAAAGTTTGGCACAAGATTTAATAGAAAAAATATTTTTGAAAAAGAAGGTTTTGAAAAGAGTATAAAAGATTCTAACCCAATTACCAAGAACACAGATTAACGCTCTAGCCAAATGAGTTATGGGACCTTCAAAAATTTTAAGAAAGATTATTTTTGAAAACACCAAACTTAAAGTTTGGCACAGGATTTAATAGAAAAATTATTTTTGAAAAAGTTTTTAAAAAATATGATAGCCAATTATCATGAACATAAACACCACGTTCTAAATAACTGAGCTATAAGTTTAAAGTATTTTAACAAGGGATAAATAATAAAAGACTCTAAACCAAAAAAAAAAGAAAGATTTTTCCTAATCTAAGCAACAAAATAATCCGTCAGTTGTTCAAACACGAACAATCCCCGGCAACGGCGCCAAAAACTTGGTGCACGAATTGTGAATCACACTTTTCACAACGCGTACCACTAACCAGCAAGTGCACTGGGTCGTCCAAGTAATACCTTACGTGAGTAAGGGTCGAATCCCACGGAGATTGTTGGTTTGAAGCAATCTATGGTTATTTTGTAAATCTTAGTCAGGAAGTCAATTATGTTTATCAATTGAATTGTGAGTAACCAGTAGAGCATAAATTAAAAGTTACTTGTTGTACAGTAATGGAGAATATGTTGGAGTTTTGGAGATGCTTTGTCTTCTGAATCTCTGCTTTCCTCTGTCTTCTGATTCACGCACACACGTCCTCCTATGGCAAGCTGTGTGTTGGTGGATCACCATTGTCAATGGCTACCTTCCATCCTTCCAGTGAAAACTACGCTCACGCGCTCTGTCACAGCACGGCTAATCACTGGTTGGTTCTCGATCCGGTTGGAATAGGATTTACTATCCTTTTGCATCTGTCACTAACGCCCAGCCTTCAGGAGTTTGAAGCTCGTCACAGTCATTCAATCCTTGAATCCTACTCGGAATACCACAGACAAGGTTTAGACTTTCCGGATTCTCATGAATGCCGCCATCAGTTCTAGCTTATACCACGGAGATTCTGATTAAGAGATCTCAGAGATACTCATTCAATCGGATATAGAACGGAGGTGGTTGTTAGGCACACGTTCATGGTTTGAGGAAGGTGATGAATGTCACTGATCATCACCTTCATCACAGTTAAGCGCGAATGAACATCTTAGATAGGAACAAGCGTGTTTGAATAGAAAACAGAAATACTTGCATTAATTCATCGAGACATAGCAGAGCTCCTCACCCCCAACAATGGGGTTTAGAGACTCATGCCGTCAGAGAATACAAAGTTTAGATCTGAAATGTCATGAGATACAAAATAAGTCTCTAAAAGTTGTTTAAATACTAAACCAATAGCCTAGGTTTACAAAATATGAGTGGACTATGATGGATGATGCAGAGATCCACTTTTGGGGCCCACTTGGTGTGCTGGGGCCCACTTGGTGTGTGCTGGGGCTGAGACTTTAAGCAATTCACGTGCAGAGGCCATTTGTGGAGTTGAACGCCAGTTTTTGTGCCAGTTTGGGCGTTCAACTCCAGTTTTTTATCCTTTTTTGGCGCTGGACGCCAGAATTGGGCAGAGGACTGGCGTTGAACGCCAGTTTACGTCGTCTATCCTTGTGCAAAGTATGGACTATTATATATTTCTGGAAAGCCCTGGATGTCGACTTTCCAATGCAATTGGAAGCATGCCATTTCGAGTTCTGTAGCTCCAGAAAATCCAATTTGAGTGCAGGGAGGTCAGAATCCAACAGCATCAGCAGTCCTTTTTCAGCCTGAATCAGATTTTTGCTCAGCTCCTTCAATTTCAGCCAGAAAAATACCTAAAATTACAAAAAAACACACAACTCATAGTAAAGTCCAGAAATATGAATTTTTCCTAAAAACTACTAGAAATAGACTAAAAACTAACTAAAACATACTCTAAACTATATGAAATTATCCCCAAAAAGCGTATAAAATATCCGCTCATCAGTCTATTAAGGTGCGGTGTAGGTTGGCGTTTGCCAATATGATGGTGATGACCATGGGATCGTCGTGTCCCGTGATGATGCCGGACGCGTCCTCCTTAGTGAAAGTTATCGCTGGGATGTTGAGTGCTTCCTCCTCTCCTTCGACATGATATACTTCTTTGAGATACCTTTTGCGGGAAGATTTGGAGATCCCTCCTGCTGCGAATCCGCCATGTATCATGTGGACATGTCTTTCTGGTGTCCGAGGTGATCGTTTTGTTCGCTCGGTATCTTCATCCCTTCGCCTTTTTCTTTGATCATCATCTCAGGTGGCCAGGAATCGATCTAATTTTCCTTCCCTTACCAATTTTTCTATGATATTTTTTCAGTCGAAGCATTCGTTGGTGGCGTGTCCTCTGACCCGATGATATTCACAATATTCCTTCCGATTTCCTCCTCCCCTTTTTCCTTTGAGGGGCCGTGCTGGGGGGATTTTTTCTGTATGGTAGACTTCTTTGTATATTTCGACTAGGGATGCTCTGAGGGGAGTATAATTATGGTATTTTTTAATTTTCTCCCCTTGTCGGTCTTCTTTTCTTTTGGATTCCTTGTCTCTGTCACGGTAGGAGGCCCCCGATTTTGAAGTCTGTCCTAACCGAGCGTTTTCTTCCATGTTGATGTATTTTTCTGCTCGTTCCTGCACTTCGTCTAAGGAGGTCGGGTACTTTTTTGATATAAACTGGCTGAAAGGTCCCTCTCGTAGGCCGTTGATAAGTCCCATGATGGCGGCCTCTGTGGGTAAGCTTTGTATGTCCATGCATGTTTTGTTGAATCTTTCCATGTAGTTGCGGAGGCTCTCCCGATCTCCTTGTTTGATCCCTAGTAGACTGTGGGCGTGTGAGTTATTACTTGACGATAATTCGGTATACTTGCTGAAGGGAAATTTGTTAAGAGACAAGTTTCCGTGCTATCAAGTTTATAGCCATAAACTTGATATGCGGAAAACTTGTCTCGCAACAAATTTCCTTCGGCAAGTGTACCAAATTTGTCGTCAAGTAAAAACTCACAATAGAGTGAGGTCGAATCCCACAGAGATTGATTGATCAAGCAACTTTAATTAGAGGAATGTTCTAGTTGAACGAATCAGAATTTGAGTTGAGAATTGCAGAAAATTAAATGGCGGGAAAGTAAATGGCAAAAACAGTAAATGCTGGAAATAAAGAGCTGAATGTAAATGGCAGAAAGTAAATTGCAGAATCTTAAATGGGAATGGGGTAATTGCTCATAAAAGTAAATGCAGAAATTAAAGAGAATGGGTAAGATCAGAAATGGGAGTTCATTGGGCTCAAGAGATGTTGCATTCTCCGGATCAAGTTCATTTTCATCTCTTCCTCAATCAATGCATTCATTGATCTTCTTGGCAATCTTAAGTGATCGAATTACAATTCCTTGTAATTCAATCTCTCAAATCTTGATTAATAGCCAATTCCTTGGTCAATTGCTCATGAGAAGAGATGAAGTATGGTCACTGATTATACCACATGCATTTCCTAAATCAAGTGTTGGAAGGATTATAGTCACATATCCATCCACACCCAATTTGGTCCAGCATGAGAAAGCATTTCTAGCATGATCCCTTCATTCCTTTTTCAAGGTTCAGAAGAGATCCAAGTATGAATAGCTTCTTTTCCAAGATAACTACCCAATTGGATGAAGATCGAAAGCTTTCTAGTAAAATCAAGAGAAAAGATAGAAGAAGGAGAATGAAAAGTAAAATTGATCCATCAAATTACAACAGAGCTCCCTAACCCAATGAAAGGGTTTAGTTGTTCATAGCTCTGGAAAATGAAAACAAAGATGGAGAATACATGCTGAAAGTAAACTAGAAGTGCAGAGAAAGTAAAATACAAAGAGTAATTCTAGGCCAAAGGCTCCCTAAAGTTTTCAGCCCCCTAAACTAATTAAAAGTTACTCCTATATATACTACTCTTCTGATCTTCTTGTTGGCTCTTCAAGTCTTAGGTATGGGCTTTTGGATCCTAAGTTTGAAGCAGTTATCTTCATTATTGGGCTTGGCTTTGCTTGTAGAGAGAAAGTTTGAAGTAGGCAGGGACTTTTAGCTCAGGACGTTAGTGGTTTTAACGTTAAGTGAAAGTGTGGGTTCGAGAACGTTAGTGACAATCACCTTTTTCACTAACGTTGCTCACCCAAGTATGAGCCACGTTAACCTCAACGTTAGTGGCACAAACGTTACCACTAACGTTGCCTTTTGGTCCTTCGCACATGTTATTGGGACTTACCTTTCCCAATAACGTTGATAAACCTCCCCCTTCCCTACGTTAGAGTCCACGTTAACTTAGTTAACGTGGCTCTCAACGTAAGCTTGCCACTCTTTCGAGAACGTTAGTGACACTTACCTCTGTCACTAATGTTCCAATGTGCCCCTCTTTCTCACATTAGAGTCCACGTTAACTAAGTTAACGTGGCTTCTAACGTAGTCATGCTAGCTATCTCCAACGTTAGTGACAAAGGTGAGTGTCACTAACGTTGGCTCATTACCTCTTTATCCACGTTAGCTTCCACGTTAACTAAGTTAACGTGGGAGTTAACGTTGCTCATGGTGGCTCTTGGTGGTTCACCCCAATGTTAGTGACAAAGGTAAGTGTCACTAACGTTGGCGACCAATTTCTCTCTCCAAGTTAGCTTCCACGTTAACTAAGTTAACGTGGCAACTAACGTGGCCAATTATGAGCTTGGTCCAACGTTAGTGACAAAGGGGAGTGTCACTAACGTTAGCCTTATTGTCTTCTTCCACGTTAGAGTTCACGTTAACTAAGTTAACGTGACTCTTAACGTGGGCTATGATGGCTTCGAGGGTGTTATTGGCGATTACTTTTCTCATTAACTTTGCAAGTTAGCTCCCATTCCACGTTAGAGGTCACGTTAGTTAGATTAACGTGGCTGCTAACGTGGTTCTTCCTTGCTTCTTTTGTCCTGAAATCAAGCAATAAAGTGCATCAAAGTTCTAATCCATGTCATGGGAAATGCAACATCCAATTTGTCATTAAATTCATGCAAAATCCTCGTGAAATCATGTAAAGTGCACAATGTATGCTTGAATCAAGATGTAAGTGAATATCTACCCAAAAAGAGCTTATTTTCTAAGAAAATGCATGAAACTACCCTAAAAACAGTAAAGAAAAGGTCAGTAAAACTGGCCAAAATGCCCTGGCATCACAACACCAAACTTAAAGCTTGCTTGTCCCTAAGCAAGTACTGGAACAAGAGAATGATGAATGGACTGCCAAGAGAAATGAGTCATTCTTGTGGAAGTCATGTTTCTGGTTTTATGGTGGTTTCATGCATAGCAACTTATGTTCATTCCTTGACTGGCTTTCAGACCTTTATCATGTCCTAGAATACTCACTGTGATTGTATCCCATGAGACTTTTATTCATTAATCCTTTTGTTGTCATTTCAGGGCTTATTTGTGTTCTTAGGCTAAGTGCTCTGTAAGGGGGCAACTCTTTAAAATAAGCTTTCAGCCAACACTCTCGAACCAGTTGGTTCAAGGTACTAGGTGTTGAAGCACCCCTAAGGACTTACTTCCTCAAGTCTCTCCCCCATACATACTGATGACAAGTCATCTTAGCCTATTTTCACTAGTCTTTTTCTTTAGTTTTCAATTGAATTATTCACTTTCTTGAGCCATAAACAAGCTAATTGGGTAGATTTTCATGTTTCCTTTGATTTAATCAACCATGTATAAATTCATGCTATTTCATGAGGTTTTATACTATAATTGTCACATATTATGAAAGAATGAATATCTCATGATTTTAAGCATAGCTTTGATGTGTTTGGTTGATTAATGATAGGTGAAGAAAGCTTGGAGAAAGGTTGAAGCAAGAAGGAATAGCTAGGAGTAAAGAGAGGACAATGGAATAAGTGAAATTGAACCAGGAAGCAAAAAGCTGGACCTAAAGTTAGTCTCAAACTTTTGCACAAACTTTTGGGTGAAAAGTTAGCCCCAACGTTAGCCCCTAACTTTTGGGCTAACGTTGGAACTTGAAAATCACTCCCTGGGCACCAAAAGTTTGCGCCAACGTTAGCCCCTAACTTTTGGGCTAACGTTGGCACATGAAAATCACCCCTGGGCACCAAAAGTTTGCGCCAACGTTAGCCCCTAACTTTGAGGCTAACGTTGGCATAAGAAAAACCTCCCTGGGCACCAAAAGTTTGCGCCAACGTTAGCCTCTAACTTTTGGGCTAACGTTGGCACATGAAAATTACAAGGGGAGGAGCAAAAGTTTGCGCCAACGTTAGCCCCTAACTTTTGGGCTAATGTTGGCGCCACAAGTGCACTAAGGAAGGCCAACGTTGGAGCAAAAGTTAGACCCCTAACTTTTGCCCCAACGTGGATAGCAGCAAGTTATGGTGGCTGATATGAAAAGTTAGACCAAAAGTTAGACCCTAACTTTTGCTCCAACTTTTACTCCAACTTTTGCAAAACTCCAACCCGGTTCATTTGGTTCACTTTGGTTCTTCTCCAAACTCCAAGAGCAATCAACCAAGGCCTCTTTCAACCCAATTCCACCAAGAGCAAAGGCCCAACTCAAGGCTTGAAGATCATTTGAAGAAAGTGTATAAATAGGATAGAATTCAAGTTCTTCGGGAAGCTTTCCTTTGAATTTTTATAATAGTTTTCGGAGAGCTTTGGATATTGAGTGATCTTTAATTTCTTAGTCTTGGGGAAGGAGAATTCACTTCTCTTCCTCTTAGTTTTATTGCTTTCAATTTCAATTACAATTGTCTTGGATCTGAGGTTGGAGAATTGAAGAAATTCTGTTTCAATCTCATCCTTGGATCTCTCTGCTTTATTTACTTTTTGATTGAATTTAAATTCTGTTAAATTGCTCTTCATCTACTTTCCTTGCAATTTACAATTCCCTTGCAATTGTTCTTGTTGGATCTAGGAAGGCATTGAGATCTAGACTCGGTTTTCTAGTCTCTGGGTCCTGAGATCTGAACTTTCAATTTCTAATTCTCTGTCTACTGTTTTCATGTTCATTTACTTTTCTGCTTCAAGATCCGATTTAACCCAAACCCTCTTCCACTTCTCTGCTTGATGCAAATTTACTTTTCCTTGTTTAATTTCTGCAAATCCAAGTCCCAATCCCCTTTACAATTCAAGCTATTTACATTTCTTGCACTTTAAGATTCCGCAATTTACATTTCTTGCGTTCTAAGTTTCTGCCATTTAATTTCTTGTTCTTTAAGATTCAGCATTTAAATTCCTGTTCTCTTTAATTTCATGTCAATTACCCATTTCCTTTACTTTCCATGCAATTTGAATTCTGCAAATCACAAATCACTCAACCAAATCTTGATTCGCTTGACTAAATCAACCACTAAACTAAAATTGCTCAATCCTTCAATCCCTGTGGGATCGACCTCACTCCCGTGAGTTATTATTACTTGATGCGACCCGGTGCACTTGCCGGTTAGATTTGGGTGTTTTGGGAGAAATTCATTTTTCCACCAAAATAACCCATCACATACACACCACAGGCACATGGTTTGTTTATTTTCTTTCCTTGAGGTCTTGGTGTCCAGCACCTCTTTGGGTTACTAAATGTTCTGTAGCAAAGATTGCTCTTGATAGTGGACTTTCAGCTGATAATACCGGGTTAGTTAACCAAGTTACCAGTTGATAAAGCACCCCTGAGAGCTTAGTAATCCAAGCAGATCATTGGTACAGAACACCACAGACACATCCCTCAAGGCTCAAACCCTTAGTGCCTAGCCTCTTTTCTTGCTATTATTATTATTATTATTATTATTATTATTATTATTATTATTATTATTATTATTATTATTATTATTATTATTTTATTCTTCAACTTTGATTGTTCTTTCCCTTTTTCTTATTAGGATCTTATTATTTAGCTAGTCTCATGGGGTGCGTTCAAAGCATAGTATTCATGACAGATAGTTGTCTTCCCACCTTGTGGTTGAACCAACTTAGCTAACTTATGACCACACCACAAACTCAGGAACTTACTCCATAGTATGAACTCTACTCTAGTCTTTTATAAAACACTCATTCTTTTTTCATTTGATTCAAAAGGGGACAAGCATACAAATAAGCAAGGTGAAGATGCAACAGGTATCATGGACAGCACACATATGACAAAAGCAATAAAAAAAAACATTAAATTCTAACGATTTAAACTAATAAGTAACTATTAATCAAGGGCACCTTGGGACTTCCAATTTTTTTTAGCATTTCAATTTCTTGTCATTTACTTTTCCCGCCAATTTTACATTCCGCAATTCTCATCTAAATCTTGATTCCGCTCAACTAGAACACACTTCTACTCCGAATTGCTCACTCAACCAATCCTTGTGGGATTCGACCTCACTCTATTGTGAGTTTTTACTTGACGATAACCGGTGCACTTGCCGGAAGGAATTTTGCCGATCGTGCAATTTCCTAAATCGTAGCATAACTAGTTTATGCGCATCAAGTTTATGGCGCAGTTGCCGGGGATTGGTTTTCGATTGACAATTCTCAAATTGGAAGTTAACTAGATTGAGCATTTTTTTTGTTTTGATTAATTCAGTACACGTTACTTGTTGAATTTCAATTTCTGCACTCTGTTACATGCTTTCTTTCTTTATGCCTTTAAATTCAAGCAACTAACTCACTGACTCACTAACTGTTTGAATTAATTCCTCAATTGCTCTAACCATACTCTTCCATTAACCAAGAGTATTTCACTTGATTGTTGCCTGTGCTGTGTTCTTGTATGACAGGTAGGAGAGGAGAGACATCAACTCCTCCATATACCGAACCAGAGAGGACCCTTCATAGACTGAGAAGGGAAGCAAGAGGGAAGAGAGTACTGGGAGAAGAGGAATCTGAAGGAGAATCTGAGGACAATTTTGAGGAAGCTTTAGATCTCAACATGGATAGAGAAGTTCACAACCATGAGAGAGCTGATGGAAACAATGCCATTCCTGAGAGGAGGGTTCTTAGTTCATACATAAACCCAACCTCTGGGAATTGTGGTAGCATCATTCAGAAACCACCCATTCAGGCCAACAATTTTGAACTCAAACCACAGCTAATATCACTTGTGGAGAATCATTGTTCATTTGGTGGGAGTGCTAATGAAGATCCCAACCAACATCTCACAAAATTCCTGAGAATTTGTGACACTGTGAAGTCCAATGGAGTCCAGGAAGATGCCTATAAACTGCTTTTGTTCCCATTTTCACTTAGGGACAAAGCAGCTAAGTGGCTGGAATCATTCCCAAGGGGGAGTCTAACAACATGGGATGAGGTGGAAAGCAAGTTTCTGGCACGTTTCTACCCCCCACAAAAGGTCAATAGGCTTCGATCTGAGGTTCAGACTTTTAGACAACAAGATGGTAAAACTCTCTACGAGGCGTGGGAGAGATTCAAGGATTTGACAAGGAAATGCCCACCAGACATGTTCCATGATTGGGTGCAATTGCATATTTTCTATGATGGACTCTCTTATGAATCAAGGAAGGCTGTAGACCATTCATCAGGAGGTTCATTGAACAGGAAAAAGACTGTGGAAGAAGCCATTGAAGTAATTGAGACAGTGGCTGAGAATGAGTACTACTATGCATCAGAGAGGCACAACACTAAGAGAGTCATGGAGCTGAACCATGTTGATACAATTCTAGCCCAAAACAAGGTGTTTGCCAAGCAACTAGCAGAGCTTACCAGGCAATTAGAAACAAAGCAAGTAGCTGCAATACACACACAAGATCAAGAGGAAGTAAGCATTGAAGGAGGTGATTGGGAAGAGGCCAACTATGTGGGAAACCAACAAAGGCAATCATATGATCCACATTCCAACACTTACAACCCAGGATGGAAAAATCACCCAAACTTTGGGTGGGGGAACCAACAAACCCAACCACAAAACCACAAGCGTTACAACCACAACCAACATAACAATTCCACATACCAAAACTCCAACCAAAGATCATACCAAGCCACACAAAACACTTACTCCCAACCACCGTATCATGGCCAAAATAATCAACCTACCCAACCTAACCCGAACCAACAATTTCAAGATCAATTAAACAGGATAGAAGGAATGCTTGCAACCATGAGACAAGACATAACCGAATTGAAAGCTTTTAAGGAAGAAGTAAATTCTAACCTGCAAAACCAATGAGCTGCCATCCAGAAGCTAGAAAATCAAATTTTGTATTTGTCTAAGCAAACTCCTAGGACAAGCGTTTCTCATGCTGCCAAGGCTATTGCAAGGGAAGAATGTAAGGCCATAACCCTCAGAAGTAGAAAGAATCTAAAGGAGATCTCAAAGGAAACCACAGAGGATGAAGCAAGGGAACATGTGAGAGACAAGGAACAAGGACAATCTTTTACACCGTCCGCAACAAAAGAAAAAGAAAAAGAGGTCCTGAAGCCTTATACACCTAAAGCACCATATCCTCAACGTTTGATGAAAAGTGAAAAGGATGGTCAATTCTCCAGGTTCTTGGAGATTTTCAAGAAGCTCCAAATCAACATTCCGTTTGCTGAGGCAATAGAGAAAATGCCACTCTATGCAAAATTCTTAAAAGAATTAATGACCAAGAAGAGAAGCTGGAGAAATGAGGAAACTGTGTTGTTAACTGAAGAATGCAGTGCCATCATTCAGCACAAATTGCCTCAGAAATTGAAGGACCCAGGCAGTTTCCAAATCCCCTGCATCATAGGAGAAGTCATGGTGGAGAAGGCCTTGTGTGACTTAGGGGCCAGCATCAATTTGATGTCTCTAACAATGATGAGAAGAATGAAGATTGAGGAAGCCAAACCAACAAGAATGGCCCTCCAATTGGCAGATCGAACTTTTAAATTCCCTCATGGGATAGTTGAGGATTTGTTGGTGAAAGTGGGAGATTTTATATTTCCTGCTGATTTTGTGGTGTTAGATATGGAGGAAGAAGCCAAAGCTTCAATAATTCTGGGAAGACCCTTCCTGGCTACTGCTGGAGCCATCATAGATGTACAAAAGGGTGAACTCACTCTTAGACTACATGATGAGAAATTGGTGTTTAATGTATTCAAGGCATGAGCTATCCATTAGAATCACTAAGGGAATGCATGAGGGTGGATGTAGTGGACATTGCAGTACAAGAAACCTTTGAGGAAACAACAAAGGAAGTGGCAGAGGAGGAGTTCACCAAGGACATAGAAGTTAGTGACATCAAGGCTGCTGAAACAACCATGCCAAACATGCCAGAGATAGTGAAAGAAGAGAAGGAAGCACCAAAACCTGAGCTCAAAGCATTGCCCCCTAATCTCAAGTATGCATACTTGGGTAGTGATGAGAGTTATCCTGTTATCATTAGCTCTGCCCTGAGTCAAGAACAGGAAGAAGAATTGATTAAGGTGCTACAAACTCATCAAGATGCCATTGGATGGACCCTAGCTGATTTGAAGGGGATAAGTTCATCAATATGCATGCATAAAATCTTGTTAGAAGAGGATGCTAAACCCTCCATCCAAGCTCAGAGAAGATTGAATCCCGTCATGAAAGAAGTGGTACAAAAGGAGGTCATGAAGTTATGGCAGGCAGGGGTAATCTACCTCATTTCTGATAGCCCATGGGTTAGTCCCATCCATGTAGTACCCAAGAAAGGTGGCATAACTGTGGTGCCAAATGAGAAGAACGAACTCATACCCACAAGAACCGTCACTGGGTGGAGGATGTGCATAGACTACAGGAAGCTCAATGAAGCCACCAAGAAGGATCATTTCCCACTCCCATTTATGGATCAGATGCTTGAAAGGCTTGCCGGACATGCTTACTATTGCTTTTTGGATGGATATTCAGGCTACAACCAAATAGTAGTTGATCCTAGAGATCAAGAGAAAACATCATTTGTTTGTCCATATGGAGTTTTTGCTTATAGACGCATGCCTTTTGGATTGTGCAATGCACCTGCCACTTTCCAAAGATGCATGCTGTCCATCTTTTCGGACATGATTGAAAAATTTATTGAGGTCTTCATGGACGATTTTTCTGTGTTTGGAGATTCTTTTCCTAGCTGCCTACACCACCTTGCCTTAGTGCTTAAGAGGTGCCAAGAGACTAACCTAGTATTAAACTGGGAAAAATGTCATTTCATGGTCACAGAAGGAATAGTCCTTGGCCACAAAATCTCTAATAGAGGCATTGAGGTGGACAGAGCTAAGGTGGAACTCATTGAAAAACTACCTCCACCAAGTAATGTCAAGGCAGTTAGGAGTTTTTTGGGACACGCTGGTTTTTACAGAAGGTTTATTAGAGACTTTTCTAAAATAGCCAAACCTTTGAGTAACTTGCTTGTCTCTGATACACCCTTTGTATTTGATAAAAATTGCATGCTAGCCTATGAACTTTTGAAGCAAAAACTTTCCTCTGCACCTATCATTGCCCCACCTGATTGGAACTTACCTTTTGAACTGATGTGTGATGCATCAGACCTTGCTATTGGGGCAGTGTTAGGACAAAGGAAAGACAATTTGGTACATGTGATTTATTATGCCAGTAAAGTCTTGAATGATAACCAAAGGAATTACACAACCACTGAAAAAGAACTCTTGGCAATAGTCTTTGCATTTGACAAATTTAGATCCTATCTCATTGGATCTAAAGTCATTGTCTTCACTGATCATTCAGCTTTAAAATACTTACTTGCTAAACAAGAATCCAAACCAAGACTTATTAGATGGGTTCTTTTGTTGCAGGAATTTGACATTGAAATCAAAGACAAGAAGGGTGTAGAGAACAAGGTGGCAGACCATTTATCAAGGATACCATGTGAAGAAGGAAGCGCACAAAGCACACATATAAATGAGTGCTTTCCTGATGAACAACTCATGGTAATTCACAAAGCACCTTGGTTTGCAGACATAGCAAACTTCAAGGCCACTGGGAGTTTGCCGTTGGAATTTAACAAGCATCAAAGGAAGAAATTGGTAAATGATGCCAAATACTTCATCTGGGACGAACCATACTTGTTCAAAAAATGTTCCGATGGCATACTCAGAAGATGCATATCAGAGAAAGAAGGAAGGGAAGTCTTATGGGACTGCCATGGCTCCACTTATGGAGGACATTTTGCAGGAGAAAGAACAGCAGCTAAGGTGTTGCAGTGTGGTTTTTATTGGCCCACTATCTTCAAAGATGCAAAGGAACTAGTGAAGCACTGCCATGAATGCCAGAAAGTGGGGAACCTGCCAAGAAGAAATGAAATGCCACAACAATTCATTCTGGAACTTGAATTGTTTGATGTATGGGGGATAGATTTCATGGGACCCTTTCCCTCCTCATACTCAAATAATTACATTCTTGTGGCAGTAGACTATGTCTCCAAATGGGTTAAAGCAATAGCAACTCCAACCAATGATAATAAGGTAGTCATGAACTTCCTCAGAAAACACATTTTTTGCCGTTTTGGGGTTCCAAGAGCAATCATCAGTGATGGAGGAAGCCACTTCTGCAACAAACCATTAGAGGCATTGCTTCTAAAATATGGAGTCAAACACAAGGTAGCCACACCATACCATCCACAAACAAGTGGGCAAGCCGAAATATCTAACAGAGAACTCAAAAGGATCCTGGAAAAGACTGTGGGAACTTCAAGGAAGGACTGGTCGATTAAGCTAGATGATGCTCTTTGGGCATATAGGACAGCTTTCAAAACACCAATTGGAATGTCTCCTTACCAACTAGTATACGGAAAAGCTTGCCATTTGCCACTGGAGTTGGAGCACAAGGCATACTGGGCCTTGAAACTTTTGAACTTGGACAGCAAAGCTGCTGGAGAAAGAAGGATGTTGCAAATTCAAGAGTTGGAAGAGTTCAGAGCTGAAGCTTATGAGAATGCCAAAATTTACAAAGAAAGAGCAAAGAAGAAGCATGACAGCAACATAGCCCCAAGGAAATTTGAAGAAGGACAAAAAGTATTGCTCTACAATTCTAGGCTGAAGCTATTTCCAGGGAAGCTAAAATCAAGGTGGTCTGGACCATTCCTTGTCACCAAGGTCTCCACATATGGACAAGTAGAAATCATGGAAGAAAAGTCACAACGAACCTTCATTGTGAACGGTCAAAGACTCAAACATTACTTGGGAGATGTGGAGGAGAAGGACAAGGTTAAATATCACCTCAACTGAGGAAGCTGACCGTCAAGCTAATGACGTTAAAGAAGCGCTTGTTGGGAGGCAACCCAACCTGAGGTAATACCCTTTTGCTGTTTCTTTATTTGTTTCAATAAAAAGGGTGAAGTAGTTTCTGTGCATTGCAAAGAATTAAGTTTGGTGTTTCACACCAAACAATGAATTCGTGGATCAATAATTCAAAGGGGAATGTGTGACTCTAAGTTTGGTGTTCCACCATAAAGATCAACTGAACACAACAACCTTTGAATTATATGAAAAGAACAACCATTCTAAGCAGTCACAGAAATGCTTAAAACCCTTAGCAGCAACTTCATTCCAAAGAGAACTCAAGGATTCAAAGAACAGAGAAGTAAGTGGGAGACTAAGTTTGGTGTTCACACACCAACTTAAGACTCAGATACTTACCCACACATAGTTGAGCTAACCACTCAAGTGCTTGAAGAGCAAGCAACTTCATCACTCTTTGCAGGAAAGGAAACAAGGATCTTAAAACATGAAGCAACAATTAGGAGAAGAAGGAGAAATCAAAGTGTTTCCTGGCAACAAAGAGAAAACAAGGAATTTCACAAGGTGGTATTGTTCCTTGATAATTCTTTAAAAAGGGCAAAACAAAAGCATGCTTGTTCTGGTTTAAACTGTAAATGTTGAATCTTTCTGGAATGTGAAGTTTTTAGTATATTTGTCTGTTTATTGCTTTGAATAAAGTGAATGCCTAGATGTTTGGATATAACTTCACCTTCTTAATCAAATGCTTGCCATGCTTGTTCTATTTCCAAAAATAAAAGAAAAGTTTGAACAAAAGTAACTTGGCTCAATTAGTGACAAATCAAGTAGAATTAAGTGGTGGTATGCATGCTTGATTGTTTAAGTCACATCACTGGAAATAGAGTGTAGAATTATCATTTTTTTGTGTAGAAATTGAAAACTGTCTATGGATCTTGATGAATAAATGTCTTTGGCCATGAAAAAGAAAGAAAAAGAAGAAGAAAAAGCCACTGAAAAAGGGCAACCAAAAAGCAAAAAAAATTCAGAAAATAAGCTAGGCACCAATGGTTTGAACTTCTGAGACAAATGCCTGTGGTGTTTATGTATTAAGGATATGCTTGGATGAATAGGTTCTGAGGAGTGTTTCAACACTCGGTAACTTGGGTTAACTAACCCGGGATTATCAACCAAAAGTCCATTATCAAGAGCAACCAAAATACAAAACATTTAGTCACACAAAGAGGTGCTGGGCACCAATGTCTCAAGAAGAAATGTGAACTAAAATGCCTAAAGTGGATATGTGTAGTGCACTGATAAGAAAAAGAAAATGCCAAAGGCTTGTGCAACACATGAAACTAAGCAAACAAGGAGCAAAGGAGCTCTAAGAAAAGGAAAAGAAAAACAAAGAAGAGAAAAGTGCCAAGGACATAAGAATAACAAGAGGCCATAGCAGTGTTTGATGGATGCAATGAAAAAGTGATAATCTTACCTGATAAGTATGAAAAAGTGATGCTGCAACTTTCTGCATAAAACCCTTCTGATGAACTTCAAATGCTTGCTAATATAGCCAATGTAATTGCTTTCTGTTTCATACTTTCTTCTCAAATAACTCAGGACTTGCTTAGGGACAAGCAAGTATTAAGTTTGGTGTTGTGATGCCAAGGCATCTTAGGCTAGTTTCACTAGCATTTTTCTGTTAGTTTTAGTTGTTTTATGCATTTTCTTGAGCTTAAAGTAACCAAGAATGGTTAAATGAATAACAAAGCAATGAACCATCCAAACAGTATGATTTTAATGCAAAATCCATGAGTTTTAGTTATATTACTTGAATGCTATGAATGGAAGATTTCTCATGAAATTTTGCAAGACTTTGATGCAATTGTTTGGATGATTTCAGGGAAGAAGAGGCTAAGCAAGGAAGCAACAAAATCAATAAAGGAAGCTTGAATATCACATGTGGAGTTTAAGTTCCAGTTTAAGCCTAAACTGGAGCTTAAACGCCAGAATCAGGAAGGCTAAGAAATGCTGGAATTGAAGTTTAACCTCCAGTTTAACCTTAAACTGGAGGTTAAACGCCAGAATGAAAGTCTCACCAAAGAAGCATTTCCACGTTTAACCTCCAGTTTAACCTTAAACTGGAGGTTAAACGCCAGAAGTGAGAAGGACACCAAGGGGGGCAGTTCCACGTTTAACCTCCAGTTTAACCTTAAACTGGAGGTTAAACGCCAGAAAGGGGAAAAGCACCAGGGAGCCATTTCCACGTTTAAGCTCCAGTTTGACCTTAAACTGGAGCTTAAACGTGTTCGACCAAGTTTCTCCTCCAGGGTTGCTTTCTCCATTTCCACGTTTAAGCTCCAGTTTAACCTTAAACTGGAGCTTAAACGTGTTCGACACCTCCAGGGCTACCTTTCTAAGCTTCCACGTTTAAGCTCCAGTTTAACCATAAACTGGAGCTTAAACGTGTTCGACCTCCAGGGCTACCTTTCTCAGCTTCCACGTTTAAGCTCCAGTTTAACCTTAAACTGGAGCTTAAACGTGTTCGACACCTCCAGGGATACCTTTCTAAGCTTCCACGTTTAAGCTCCAGTTTAACCTTAAACTGGAGCTTAAACGTGTTCGACCTCCAAGATGCCTTCTTCCATTTCCACGTTTAAGCTCCAGTTTAACCTTAAACTGGAGCTTAAACGTGTTCGACCTCCAGGGCTGCCTTTTCTATCTCCACGTTTAAGCTTCAGTTTAACCTTAAACTGAAGCTTAAATGTGTTCGACTATATTACCCTCCAGGGCTGCCTTATTCCATTTCCACGTTTAAGCTTCAGTTTAACCTTAAACTGAAGCTTAAACGTGCTTCCACAAAAGGCATCACTGGAAGTGTTTAAGCTTAAACTGCAACTTAAACGCCACTCTTGGAAAAGGGTTTCTGGGCCAAAAATATTGCGGTTTAAGTTAGTATTTGAGCACAAACATTAACTTAAACTTACTCTGGTATGAAACCCAATTGAATATCATGGTTTATGGGATTGGGCCTGAAGGATTGATGAGTCTGAAATTTCAATTTATTGAGTCATGTGTCATTATTTGATTATCACTAAGTTGGCTCAATGAATGTTACAGAATTTGGATCAACAGCCTCATCAAGATTATGGATCATAAACCCAAGGCAAAAGGAAAGCAGGGAGAGGCATCAAAGCCCAAGAAACACAACAGAAGCTCAATATAGGAAGTGTATAAATAGGATAGAATTTAAGTTAGGAAGGGACTTTTACTCTTTCATTAGGCTAGTTTTCATATCTTTGTAGTTGAATTCAGAGCTATGACTCACTAAACCCCTTTCATTGGGTTAGGGAGCTCTATTGTAATTCAATGAATCAATAATAGTTTATCTTCTTCTTCAATCTTTTCTCTTGAATTTTGTTAGAAAGCTTCTCGATCTAATTCCATTGGGTAGTTGTCTTGGGAAAGAAACTACCCATAATTGGAATCCTTCGGAACCTTGGGAAAGGAATGGAGGATTCATGCTAGAGAAGCTTTCTCACAGTGAATTGGATTGGGGTTTGGATGGATATTGTGACATGTAATCCTACCAAATTGTGGTTCATGAAACTGTGTGGTATAATCAGTGATCGAGCATCATCTCTTCTTATGAACATTTAAACCAAGGGATTGGGAATTTGTTTGTTTTTAGAGAGAATTGGTGAGCCAAGGGATTGGGATCCAATCATATAAGATTGCCAAGCAAAATTCAATGAACGCATTGGTTGAGGAAGAGATAAACATGTTTTGATTCGGAGATCTCAATATCTCCTATACCCAATGAATTCCCCATTTCTGATTTCCACTTTCTCTTTACATTCTGCAACTCAATTCATGCAATCACCCCCATTCCCTTTTAATTTCAGCAATTTAGCTTCTGCTCTTTAATTCATGCAATTTAAGATTCCGCCATTTCAATTTCTTGTCATTTACTTTTCCCGCCAATTTTACATTCCGCAATTCTCATCTAAATCTTGATTCCGCTCAACTAGAACACACTTCTACTCCGAATTGCTCACTCAACCAATCCTTGTGGGATTCGACCTCACTCTATTGTGAGTTTTTACTTGACGATAACCGGTGCACTTGCCGGAAGGAATTTTGCCGATCGTGCAATTTCCTAAATCGTAGCATAACTAGTTTATGCGCATCAAGTTTATGAAACTAGCCTAAGATGCCTTGGCATCAGGTGACAGGAGGAATAGTCCTTGGCCATAAGGTTTCTAACCAAGGCATTGAAGTGGACAGGGCTAAAGTGGAACTTATTGAAAAACTACCTCCACCCAGTGATGTCAAGGCAATTAGAAGTTTTTTACGGCATGCTGGCTTTTACAGAAGGTTTATTAAAGATTTTTCAAAAATAGCTAAGCCCTTGAGCAATCTCCTTATATCAGATACACCATTTATCTTCGATGAAACACGTATGTTAGCATTCGAGCATTTGAAAGAAAGATTGTCATCTGCCCCTATCATTTCCCCACCTGATTGGAACTTACCCTTTGAATTGATGTGTGATGCATCTGATTTTGCAGTTGGGGCAGTGTTAGGGCAGAGGAAAGATAACTTAGTCCATGTGATATACTATGCTAGAAAAGTCCTCAATGATGCTCAAAGAAATTATACCACTACTGAAAAGGAGTTGCTAGCCATAGTTTTTGCATTTGACAAGTTCAGATCATACCTCATTGGTGCTAAAGTGATTGTTTTCACAGATCACACAGCACTTAAATACTTATTTGCCAAGCAAGAATCAAAACTAAGACTAATAAGATGGATCTTATTGTTGCAGGAATTCAATATTGAAATCAGAGAAAAGAAAGGAGTAGAGAACAAGGTAGCAGATCACCTATCCAGAATCCCACATGAGGAAAGTAGAACACATGATACAAGTGTGAACGAGCTCTTCCCTGATGAGCAGCTGATGACAGTTCACAAAGCACCATGGTTCGTAGACATTGCCAACTTCAAGGCAACTGGGACCTTACCTCCAGAGATCAATAAACATCAAAAAAGGAAGCTCATGAATGATGCAAAATACTTTGTCTGGGATAAGCCATATCTCTTCAAGAAGTGTTCAGATGGAATCCTTAGAAGATGTATTTCAGAAGAAGAAGAACGAGACGTCCTATGGAATTGCCACGGCCCATGCTATGGAGGACACTTTGGAGGGGACAGAACTACAGCAAAGGTGTTACAAAGCGGATTCTTTTGGCCCACCCTTTTCAAGGATGCCAAAGAACTACTAAAGAGCTATAATAAATGCCAAAGATCTGGAAACTTGCCCAAAAAAATGAGATGCCACAAAATTTCATCTTGGAATTGGAACTGTTTGATGTGTGGGGAATCGATTTTATGGGACCATTCCAAACCTCATATTCAAACAAGTACATCTTGGTAGCAGTGGATTACGTTTCTAAGTGGGTAGAGGCTATTGCAACCCCAACAAATGATAACAAGGTGGTCATGAACTTCCTCAAAAAGAATATCTTTAGCCGGTTTGGAGTCCCACGAGCACTCATCAGTGACGGAGGGAGCCATTTTTGTAACAGACCACTAGAAGCTCTTCTCCTACGATATGGGGCAAAACACAAGGTGGCCATGCCTTACCATCCCCAAACAAGTGGGCAAACGGAGATATCCAACAGAGAGCTAAAGAGGATTCTGGAAAAGACTGTGGGTGCATCAAGAAAGGATTGGTCAAAGAAGATGGATGATGCTCTTTGGGCATACAGAACAGCATTCAAAACTCCACTTGGAATGTCCCCATATCAATTGGTGTATGGGAAAGCTTGTCATTTACCACTGGAGCTGGAACACAAAGCTCTCTGGGCTCTCAAGATACTAAATTTTGACAGCATTGCTGCTGGTGCAAAGAGGATCCTGCAACTGCAAGAGATGGAGGAATTTAGATCTCAAGCCTATGAAAATGCCAAGATTTATAAAGAAAAGGCAAAGAGAAGACATGACCTGCATCTGGCACCAATGAGTTTTGAAAAGGGGCAACAAGTACTCCTTTACAACTCCAAATTGAGACTGTTCCCTGGCAAACTCAAGTCAAGGTGGTCAGGACCCTTCCTTGTCACAAAGGTCTCCCCATACGGGCACATAGAAATGATGGACTAAGGTTTAGAGAGGACGTTCACTGTGAACGGACAAAGACTCAAACATTATATGGGCAACATGGGGAAAAACCCCAGAGTAAAGTATCATCTCATTTAATTGAGGAATCATCGAGCTAGCGACGATAAAAGAGCGCTCTGTTGGGAGGCAACCCAAACTCAGGTAGTTTCCTTTTCATCTTTATTTCAATAAAGGTCACAAGTTATTTCCCATGTATTGCGAGGAGCTAAGTTTGGTGTTTCACACCAAAACAATCCAAGAGTGAAAGTGTAATTCTAAGTTTGGTGTTCCACCGAAGATATTAGTTAGAATCATACTACACTCCAATGGCAAAATGCTAGCTCCAACTAATCAGGGGAACCACTTAGCAGTAGTTTAGTCTTTAGTTAATAGTTGCTTAGTTAATAACAACGTATGAGGCCCTCTGCAAGTATGCAATCTGTTGTACTAGGCAAGGAACTAAGTTTGGTGTTCACACACCAAATTATGTTCTGAAATTCACAAGCATACATGCAAGCTAACTATTTCTCAAGTGCTTTGGGAACAAGCAACTTCCAATAACCTTGCAGGAGCCTTCTGAGGAAATGGTGCACCATCATCCAAGGAAGTGAAGGAGTAAAAACTATGGATGATGACAACAAGGGGACAGCTAGAAACCATCACCCGAAGGACGTATTGTTACTTAATTCCATATACTTGAAATGCTAAAAAATATGGAAGTCCCAAGGTGCCCTTGATTAATAGTTACTCATTAGTTTAAATCATTAGAATTTAATGTTTGTTTTTATTGCTTTTGTCATATGTGTGCTGTCCACGATACCTGCTGCATCTTCACCTTGCTTATTTGTATGCTTGTCCTCTTTTGAATCAAATGAAAAGAGAATGAGTGTTTTATAAAAGACCAGAGTGGAGTTCATACTATGGAGTAAGTTCCTGAGTTTGTGGTGTGGTCATAAGTTAGCTAAGTTGGTTCAACCACAAGGTGGGAAGACAACTATTTGTCATGAATACTATGCTTTGAACATACCTATGAGACTAGCTAAATAATAAGATCCTAATAAGAAAAAGGGAAAGAACAATCAAAGTTGAAGAATAAAAAAAATAATAATAATAGTAAGAAAAGAGGCTAGGCACCAAGGGTTTGAGCCTTGAGGGATGTGTCTATGGTGTTCCTGTACCAAGGATCTGCTTGGATTACTAAGCTCTTAGGGGTGCTTTATCACTTGGTAACTTGGGTTAACTAACTCGGGAGTATCAGCTGAAAGTCCACTATCAAGAGCAATCTTTGCTACAGAACATTTAGTAACCCAAAGAGGTGCTGGACACCAAGACCTCAAGGAAAGAAAATAAATAAACCATGTGCCTGTGGTGTGTATGTATGGGGGAGAGACTTGAGGAAGTAAGTCCTTAGGGGTGCTTCAACACCTAGCACCTTGAACCAACTGGTTTGGGAGTGTTGGCTGAAAGCTTATTTTAAAGAGTTGCCCCCTTACAGAGCACTTAGCCTAAGAACACAAATAAGCCCTGAAATGACAACAAAAGGATTAATGAATAAAAGTCTCATGGGATGCAATCACAGTGAGTATTCTAGGACATGATAAAGGTCTAAAAGCCAGTGAAGGAATGAACCTAAGTTGCTATGCATGAAACCACCATAAAACCAGAAACATGACTTCCACAAGAATGACTCATTTCTCTTGGCATTCCATTCATCATTCTCTTATTCCAGTACTTGCTTAGGGACAAGCAAGCTTTAAGTTTGGTGTTGTGATGCCAGGGCATTTTGGCCAGTTTCACTGACCTTTTCTTTACTGTTTTTAGGGTAGTTTCTTGCATTTTCTTAGAAAATAAGCTCTTTTTGGGTAGATATTCACTTACATCTTGATTCAAGCATACATTGTGCACTTTACATGATTTCATGAGGATTTTGCATGAATTTAATGACAAATTGGATGTTGCATTTCCCATGACTTGGATTAGAACTTTGATGCACTTTATTGCTTGATTTCAGGACAAAAGAAGCAAGGAAGAACCACGTTAGCAGCCACGTTAATCTAACTAATGTGATCTCTAACGTGGAATGGGAGCTAACTTGCAAAGTTAATGAGAAAAGTAATCGCCAATAACGCCCTCGAAGCCATCATAGCCCACGTTAAGAGTCACGTTAACTTAGTTAACGTGAACTCTAACGTGGAAGAAGACAATAAGGCCAACGTTAGTGACACTCCCCTTTGTCACTAATGTTGGAGCAAGCCCATAATTGGCCACGTTAGTTGCCACGTTAACTTAGTTAACTTGGCTTCTAACGTTAAGAAGCAAAAGGGAAGCCAACGTTAGTGACATTCACCTTTGTCATTAACGTTGCCCATGCCTCCGTAAGCCACGTTAACTCCCATGTTAACTTAGTTAACGTGGAAGCTAACGTGGAGAGAGCAATTGGTCGCCAACGTTAATGACACTTACCTTTGTCACTAACGTTGGGGTGAACCACCAAGAGCCACCATGAGCAACGTTAACTCCCACGTTAACTTAGTTAACGTGGAAGCTAACGTGGATAAAGAGATGATGAGCCAACGTTAGTGACACTCACCTTTGTCACTAACGTTGGAGATGGCTAGCATGACTATGTTAGAAGCCACATTAACCTAGTTAACGTGGACTCTAACGTGAGAAATAGGGGCACATTAGAACGTTAGTGACAAAGGTAAGTGTCACTAACATTCTCGAAGGATTGGCAAGCTTACGTTAAGAGCCACGTTAACTAAGTTAACATGGACTCTAACGTAGGGAAGGGGGAGGTTTATCAACGTTATTGGGAAAGGTAAGTCCGAATAACGTGTGCGAAGGACCAAGAGGCAACGTTAGTGGCAACGTTTGTGCCACTAACGTTGAGGTTAACGTGGCTCATACTTGGGTGAGCAACGTTAGTGAAAAAGGTGATTGTCACTAACGTTCTCGAACCCACACTTTCACTTAATGTTAACACCACTAGTGAAAAAGGTAAGTCCTTGCCTACTTCACACTTTCTCTTTGCAAGCAAAGCTAAGCCCAATGATGAAGATAACTGCTTCAAACTTAGGACCCAAAGTCCCATACCCGAGACTTGAGGAGCCAACTAGAAGATCAGAAGAGTAGTATATATAGGAGTAGCTTTGAATTAGTTAAGGGGATAAAAACTTTAGGGAGCCTTTGGCCTAGAATTACTCTCTGTATTTTACTTTCTCTGCACTTCTAGTTTACTTTCAGCATGTATTCTCCATCTTTGTTTTCATTTTCCAGAGCTATGAACAACTAAACCCCTTTCATTGGGTTAGGGAGCTCTGTTGTAATTTAATCATTGTTATCCTCCAATTTAATCATTGTTGATTCAAAAATAATCCCCGGCAACGGTGCCATAAACTTGATTTCCCAATCCACCATCATTTAATGACAGACTCTCAAGGATTGAGAATCTACTTGAAGGCATAGAGAAAGAGATTCAAGACAACAAGGCATTCAAGGAGGAAGTGCGAGCAAATTTTAAGAACCAAGGAGATACCATCAAGAGGTTGGAATCTTTTCCTTTTCATCCAAATACTTGCTCATTTCCTAGAAAAATGCTTGAAACCACCCTAAAGCATACAAAAAATGGCTAGTAAAACTAGCCAAGATAACCTGGCATCACAACACCAAACTTAAATCTTGCTTGTCCCCAAGCAAGAAAAGAACTATGCACAAATAATTCTCTTAATTGAAATGTATTGAAGAATTGCTTAGGATGCCTTAGTGGGTGAAGTGAATAAGTGGCAGTGGGGTGAACTCTAATTTGTATGCTTATGCAAGGATTCCAGTGCTCATTAGTCCTTACATTTGGAAGTCTTAGATCTTAGAACTTTCATTCAAATGATATTATGGAAATCTCTTTATAGATTGTCACCTTGAAGCAGCACTTATTTTCTAGCATTTTTCTTTCTTTTTTTAGAATTTGGCCTCGACTCTAGGTGTCATGTATCAAAGCGGCTTTTTAAGATAAGCTTTCAATCAATACTCCCAAACCAGTTGGTCTAAGGTATTAGGTGTTGAAGCACCCCTTAGGATTTACTTGCTCAAGCCTCTCTCTTTGATACAAATCCACCACAAGCATTTAACTAGGACAATAACTCTTTGAGTTCTTGTTTCTTTCTTCTTCTTCCTAGTAATTGATGCTCAGAGCCTTGGGCTTGTTCTTTGTTTTTCTTTTTCTTTTGTTTTCTTTTGTTTTCTTTTGTTACTGCTTCTTGGATTAATAGATGTTCGAGAAATTCCATAATACTTCTCTAAACTTCATTTCCTGTCTATGAGCTCCCAGGCAAGTTTTCACAAACATGCAACCTCAATACACAATCATACAATCAGAACCTCCACTCCTCTTAATCTTTTGCTTGCCCCAAGATTTATAAAATTCTTCAATATTTTTCTTTCAAAAGAATGATTTCTTTGTTGTATTCTTAGAGATATTAGGTGCAAGTAAAATTCAAGATGATAATCATGATATCATAGTAACATGTTACAAATCAAATATCAAATTATGCTTATTCACAAGGAGTAATCACACATGCATACAAAGAAAATAGAAGACAATCATGCAATTTAAAGTGCTGGAAATAAGTAAGAGGAAAAAGGAACTTTACCACCTTGTAGTTCATCTTCATTGTTGTTGCCCTTTTCCTCCTATTCTTCCCCTTCCCACACCAGACATAGAATGATCGCTTATACTCAAGCAACAATTAAAACAGTGGTGATGGGGTCTATGATGGATCATGAATGTCTTAGAATGAAGTGTGTGTATACATGTGTTTCAGCAAGCAAGGTTAAGGATACAATAAAGGCACAAGAGATACAAACAGAGACATTTTGATTGCATTAATAAGTGGTGTTGGCATGGTACTTTGCATGAAAGTTAAGTGGCAACACCAAACTTAGAGTGACACTTTCAATTTAGAATGTTGAAAGTACCGAGTGAAGATTGAAAATCAAATTGTTGCATGGCAACACCAAACTTAGAATGCAATCATATGCCAAATTATTGAAAGTGAACTAAGCAAAGCAAAGAAATGTTACCTACGGTTGGGTTGCCTCCCAACAAGCGCTCTTTTAATGTCATTAGCTTGACATGTTGTTCATGCCTTTCTTCCTCTTCTTCCAGTTTGTTAAGAGGAATGACCTCAAGAGGAAAGAGGAGCCAGTTAATGCCCCTTGTTTTGAGTACTTCTCCCCAGCAAGCTTCCTTTTGTTGTTAGCTTGTGTAAACTTGCTTGTTGGGGTAGGGGTGGGATGGCTTTTAGTTGACCTTTTCTTCTTCATGGATATTGTCCTTCTTTTCTTGTTCACCATCCTCTTTTTAGTGCTCATGTTGATTGCCTTCACCACCTTGATCTCAGGACTTGGGTGATGTATTATGGTTGGAGCATCTTCTTCATCAAGATCTTCTTGAATTGGTGGTTCAATGAACTCACCTTCTATGCAACTCTCTGTTTCATTGGAGTGTGGCTTCCCTTGATTGACTTCCTCCCTTCTTCTTGACCTTTGAATGAACTCCTCTGTTTCTGGAGAGAGTGAAGTGGTCTCTCTTTGTGATCTCAGCTCTTCAATGAATTGTTCTTCAGAATAGAGTTGTGCATTCTGCCTCAATTTTTCTTTATGGTCTCTTTCTGCTATTTTCTCCTCTTCGTTTGTCTTTATTATTTCTTCAAGGAGGAGTTCTATCCTAGCGAGTCTCTCTTCTTCTCTACTTTTTTTGAGCTCTTCCATGATGACTTCCATCCTCGCAAGTCTATCTAAAGGCGGTTGGGTAGGTTGTAATGGTTGGGCGGGGTTGGCTTGTAAATGGAATTGGTTATTTTGTGGTTGTGTGTTCTGAAAGTGGTATGACTCTTGTGGGTAGTGGATTGAGTTTTGTTGATGGTGAAATGAATTGTATGGATTTAGGATAGACTTTTGTGCTAAGGCATACTCAAATGATGGAGAATTTAGGTATGTAAAACTTGGAGGTGAGGTTGGATAATTGAGAGGTGATGGCTCTTGTTGAATGGGGTATGAATGAGTGAAATCTCTTTGATTTTGATCTTCCTAGCCACAACTTGAGTAGTGATCAATTTCACCAAAATATGGACCATTTTGTGGCTGGGGAAAGTACCCCATTTCATGTTCTTGATATTTCCACCCACCATGAGCATAGTAAAGTGAATCATTCTGTGGTGGTGGAGAGTTTCCCATGAAGTTTGATTGACTAAAATATGATAGATGCTCCTTTCTTTCCTGCAGAAAGCTTTGTCTCAAACAATAATCACCAAAAGAAATTGGAATCTCTATTGTGACAGATGAGGAAATTCCCAGTGAGGCAATATCACAAACAGTTAGTTAGCAAAAGAAAATAAAGTAACAAAAGAAAACAAAGACAAAAGAAAAGTGTCTAATCTAGTAAATAAATCAACCGGTAGTTTGTTAATCACAATTAATCCCCGGCAACGGCGCCATAAACTTGATTTTGAAACTAAAAATAAAATGGCTAGTAAAACTAGCCAAGATGCCCTGGCATCACAACACCAAACTTAAATCTTGCTTGTCCCCAAGCAAGAAAAGAACTATGCACAAAGAATTCTCTTAATTGAAATGTATTGAAAAATTGCTTATGATGCCTTAGTGGGTGAAGTGAATAAGTGGCAGTGGGGTGAACTCTAATTTGTATGCTTATGCAAGGATTCCAGTGCTCATTATTCCTTACATTTGGAAGTCTTAGATCTTAGAACTTTCATTCAAATGATATTATGGAAATCTCTTTATAGATTGTCACCTTGAAGCAACACTTATTTTCTAGCATTTTTCTTTCTTTTTTTGGAATTTGGCCTCGACTCTAGGTGTCATGTATCAAAGCGGCTTTTTAAGATAAGCTTTCAATCAATACTCCCAAACCAGTTGGTCTAAGGTATTAGGTGTTGAAACACCCCTTAGGATTTACTTGCTCAATCCTCTCTCTTTGATACAAATCCACCACAAGCATTTAACTAGGACAATAACTCTTTGAGTTCTTGTTTCTTTCTTCTTCTTCCTAGTAATTGATGCTCAGAGCCTTGGGCTTGTTCTTTGTTTTTCTTTTTCTTTTGTTTTCTTTTGTTACTGCTTCTTGGATCAATATATGTTTGAGAAATTCCATAATACTTCTCTAAACTTCATTTCCTGTCTATGAGCTCCCATGCAAGTTTTCACAAACATGCAACCTCAATACACAATCATACAATCAGAACCTCCACTCCTCTTAATCTTTTGCTTGCCCCAAGATTTATAAAATTCTTCAATATTTTCCTTTCAAAAGAATGATTTCTTTGTTGTATTCTTAGAGATATTGGGTGCAAGTAAAATTCAAGATGATAATCATGATATCATAGCAACATGTTACAAATCAAATATCAAATTATGCTTATTCACAAGGAGTAATCACACATGCATACAAAGAAAATAGAAGACAATCATGCAATTTAAAGTGCTGGAAATAAGTAAGAGGAAAAAGGAACTTTACCACCTTGTAGTTCATTTTCATTGTTGTTGCCCTTTTCCTCCTATTCTTCCCCTTCCCACACCAGACATAGAATGATTACTTATACTCAAGCAACAATTAAAACAGTGGTGATGGGGTCTATGATGGATCATGAATGTCTTAGAATGAAGTGTGAGTATGCATGTGTTTCAGCAAGCAAGGTTAATGATACAATAAAGGCACAAGAGATACAAATAGAGACATTTTGATTTCATTAATAAGTGGTGCTGGCATGGTACTTTGCATGAAAGTTAAGTGGCAACACCAAACTTAGTGTGACACTTTCAATTTAGAATGTTGAAAGTACCGAGTGAAGATTGAAAATCAAATTGTTGCATGGCAACACCAAACTTAGAATGCAATCATATGCCAAATTATTGAAAGTGAACTAAGCAAAGCAAAGAAATGTTACCTACGGTTGGGTTGCCTCCTGATTAGCGGATAATTTATACGCTTTTTGGCATTATTTTTAGTATGTTTTTAGTAGGATCTAGTTACTTTTAGGGATGTTTTCATTAGTTTTTAAGTTAAATTCACATTTCTGGACTTTACTATGAGTTTGTGTGTTTTTCTGTGATTTCAGGTATTTTCTGGCTGAAATCGAGGGACTTGAGCAAAAATCAGATTCAGAGGTTGAAGAAGGACTGCTGATGCTGTTGGATTCTGACCTCCCTGCACTCAAAGTAGATTTTCTAGAGCTACGGAACTCAAAATTGCGCGCTTCCAATTGCGTTGGAAGGTAGACATCCAGGTGATGCGCATAAACTAGTTATGCCACGATTTAGGAAATTGCACGATCGGCAAAATTCCTTCCGGAAAGTGCACCGGTTATCGTCAAGTAAAAACTCACAATAGAGTGAGGTCGAATCCCACAAGGATTGGTTGAATGAGCAATTCGGATTAGAAGTGTGTCTAGTTGAGCGGAATCAAGAATTAGATGAGAATTGCGGAATGAAAAATTGGCGGGAAACATAAATGGCAAGAAATTGAAATGGCAGAATCTTAAATTGCATGAATTAAAGAGCAGAAGCTAAATTGCTGAAATTAAAAGGGAATGGGGGTGATTGCATGAATTGAGTTACAGAATGTAAAGAGAAAGTGGAAATCGGAGATGGGGAATTCATTGGGTTATAGGAGTTATTGAGATCTCCGAATCAAAACATGTTTATCTCTTCCTCAACCAATGCGTTCATTGAATTTTGCTTGGCAATCTTATATGATTGGATCCCAATCCCTTGGCTCACCAATTCTCTCTAAAAACAAACAAATTCCCAATCCCTTGGTTTAAATGTTCATAAGAAGAGATGATGCTCGATCACTGATTATACCACACAGTTTCATGAACCACAATTTGGTAGGATTACATGTCACAATATCCATCCAAACCCCAATCCAATTCACTGTGAGAAAGCTTCTCTAGCATGAATCCTCCATTCCTTTCCCAAGGTTCCGAAGGATTCCAATTATGGGTAGTTTCTTTCCCAAGACAACTACCCAATGGAATTAGATCGAGAAGCTTTCTAACAAAATTCAAGAGAAAAGATTGAAGAAGAAGATAAACTATTATTGATTCATTGAATTACAATAGAGCTCCCTAACCCAATGAAAGGGGGTTTAGTGAGTCATAGCTCTGAATTCAATTACAAAGGTATGAAAACTAGCAAAATGAAAAGGTAAAAGTCCCTCCTAACTTAAATTCTATCCTATTTATACACTTTCTATATTGAGCTTCTATTGTGTTTCTTGGGCTTTGAGGCCTCTCCCTGCTTTCCTTTTGCTTTGGGTTTATGATCCATAATCTTGATGAGGCTGCTGATCCACATTCTGTAACATTCATTGAGCCAACTTAGTGATAATCAAGTAATGACACATGACTCAACAAATTGAAATTTTAGACTCATCAATCCTTCAGGCCCAATCCCATAAACCATGATATTCAATTGGGTTTCATACCAGAGTAAGTTTAAGTTAATGTTTGTGCTCAAAAGCTAACTTAAACTGCAATATTTTTGGCCCAGAAACCTTTTCCAATAGTGGCGTTTAAGTTGCAGTTTAAGCTTAAACTGCAGCTTAAACGCCAGACACTTCCAGTGATGCCTTTTGTGGAAGCACGTTTAAGCTTCAGTTTAAGGTTAAACTGAAGCTTAAACGTGGAAATGGAAGAAGGCAGCCCTGGAGGGTAACGTAGTCGAACACGTTTAAGCTTCAGTTTAAGGTTAAACTGAAGCTTAAACGTGGAGATAGGAAAGGCAGCCCTGGAGGTCGAACACGTTTAAGCTCCAGTTTAAGGTTAAACTGGAGCTTAAACGTGGAAATAGAGAAAGCCATCCTGGAGGTCGAACACGTTTAAGCTCCAGTTTAAGGTTAAACTGGAGCTTAAACGTGGAAGCGGAGAAAGGTAGCCCTGGAGGTGTCGAACACGTTTAAGCTCCAGTTTAAGGTTAAACTGGAGCTTAAACTTAAACGTGGAAATGGAGAAAGGTAGCCCTGGAGGTCGAACACGTTTAAGCTCCAGTTTAAGGTTAAACTGGAGCTTAAACGTGGAAATGGAGAAAGCAACCCTGGAGGAGAAAACTTGGTCGAACACGTTTAAGCTCCAGTTTAAGGTTAAACTGGAGCTTAAACGTGGAAATGGCTCCCTGGTGCATTCCCCATTTCTGGCGTTTAACTTCCAGTTTAAGGTTAAACTGGAGGTTAAACGCCACTTTCACCCTTTCCTCAGCTTTCATGATTTTGGCCGTTTAAGTTCCAGTTTAAGCTTAAACTGGAACATAAACTCCACATGTGATATTCAAGCTTCCTTTATTGATTTTTGTTGCTTCCTTGCCTAGCCTCTTCTTTCCTGAAATCATCCAAACAACTGCATCAAAGTCTTGCAAATTTTCATGAGAATCTTCCATTCATAGCATTCAAGTAATATAACTAAAAACTCATGAAATTTGCATAAAAATCATACTGTTTGGATGGTTCATTGCTTTGTTATTCATTTAACCATTCTTGGTTACTTTAAGCTCAAGAAAGTGCATAAAACAACTAAAACTAACAGAAAAATGCTAGTGAAACTCGCCTAAGATGCCTTGGCATCACCAGGGCTTTCCAGCAATATATAATAGTTCATACTTTGGCCGAGTTTAGACGACGCAAAAGGGCGTTGAACGCCAGTTCTACGCTGCAGTCTGGAGTTAAACGCCAGAAACATGTCACGAACCAGAGTTGAATGCCAGAAACACGTTACAACCTGGCATTCAACTCCAAAAAGAGCCTCTGCACGTGTAACATTCAAGCTCAGCCCAAGCACACACCAAGTGGGCCCCGGAAGTGGATTTATGCATCAATTACTTACTTCTGTAAACCCTAGTAACTAGTTTAGTATAAATAGGACCTTTTACTATTGTATTAGAGATCCTGGATTGTATTTTTGATCTTGTGATCTCGTTTTGGGGGCTGGCCATTAGGCCATGCCTGGACCTTTCACTTATGTATTTTCAAAGGTAGAGTTTCTACACTCCATAGATCAAGGTGTGGAGCTCTACTGTTCCTCATGAATTAATGCAAAGTACTACTGTTTTTCTATTCAACTCAACTTATTCCGCTTCTAAGATATTCATTCGCACTTCAACATGAATGTGATGAACGTGACAATCATCATCATTCCCCCACGAACGCGTGCCTGACAACCACTTCCGTTCCACCTTAGATTCGATGATTATCTCTTGGATCTCTTAATCAGAATCTTCGTGGTATAAGCTAGATTGATGGCGGCATTCATGAGAGTCCGGAAAGTCTAAACCTTGTCTGTGGTATTCCGAGTAGGATTTTGGGATTGAATGACTATGACGAACTTCAAACTCGCGAGTGCTGGGTGTAGTGACAGACGCAAAAGGAGGGTGAATCCTATTCCAGTATGATCGAGAACCTCAGATGATTAGCCGTGCTGTGACAGAGCATTTGGACCATTTTCACAAGAGGATAGGATACAGCCATTGACCACGGTGATGCCTCCAGATGATTAGCCATGCAGTGACAGCGCATCGGACCATTTTCACAGAGAGGATGAAAAGTAGCCATTGACAATGGTGATGTCCTTACATAAAGCCAGCCATGGAAAGGAGTAAGATTGATTGGATGAAGACAGTAGGAAAGCAGAAGTTCAGAGGAACGAAAGTATCTCCATACGCTTATCTGAAATTCTCACCAATGATATACATAAGTATTTCTATCTTTATTTTCTGTCTATTTATTATTTATTTTCGAAAACTCCATAATCAATTATTATCCGCCTGACTGAGATTTACAAGATGACCGTAGCTTGCTTCATACCAACAATCTCCGTGGGATCGACCCTTACTCACGTAAGGTTTTATTACTTGGACGACCCAGTGCACTTGCTGGTTAGTTGTATCGAAGTTGTGAATGAAAAACGATTTATTAAGACGTGCGTACAGAGTTTTTTGGCGCCGTTGCCTGATATCACAATTTCGTGCACCAAGTTTTTGGCGCCGTTGCCGGGGATTGTTTGAGTTTGGACAACTGACGGTTCATCGTGTTGCTCAGATTAGGTAATTTTCTTTTTGTTTTATTTTCAAAAAAAAATTTTTTTTCAAAAATCTTTCAAAAATTTCTCATCTGTTTTCGAAAATTATTCTAAAATTTTTTTAAGAATGAATTCTAGTGTTTCAAGAAGCATGTTGAAGCCTGACTGGCTGTAAAGCCATGTCTAAATTCATTTGGACTGGGGCTTCTGATGGATATTTTTTGTGGAAAAACGAATTTCTCCAAAACTCCCAAAACTAACCGGCAAGTGCACCGGGTCGCATCAAGTAATAATAACTCACGGGAGTGAGGTCGATCCCACAGGGATTGAAGGATTGAGCAATTTTAGTTTAGTGGTTGATTTAGTCAAGCGAATCAAGATTTGGTTGAGAGATTTGTGATTTGTATAATTTAAATTGCATAGAAAGTAAAGGGAATGGGTAAATTGCATGAAATTAAAGAGAACTGAAATTTAAAGTGCTGAATCTTAAAGAACAAGAAATTAAATGGCAGAAACATAGAACGCAAGAAATGTAAATTGCAGAATCTTAAAGTGCAAGAAATGTAAATGGCTTGAATTGTAAAGGGGATTGGGAATTGGATTTGCAGAAATTAAACAAGGAAAAGTAAAATTTCAACAAGCAGAGAAGTAGAAGATCACTTGGATTGAATTGGATCTATAAACAGAAATGTAAATGAGATTGAAAAACATTAAACAGAGGATGTAAAATTGGAATTCAGATCTCAGGACCCAAGAGACTAGATAATCAAGTCTAGATCTCAATGCCTTCCTAGATCTAACAAGAACAATTGCAAAGGAAATGTAAATTGCAGAGAAAGTAGATGAAGAAGCAATTAACAGAAATTTAAATTCAATTGTGCAGTAAAGAAACAGAGAGGTCTCAGGATGAGATTGAAACATATTTCCTTCAATTCTCCAACCCAAGATCCAAGACAATTGTAATTGAAATTAAAAGCAAGAAAACTAAGAGGAAGGGAATTCAATTCTCCTTCCCCCAGACTTAGAAATTAAAATTCACTCAACACCAAAAGCTCTCCAAAAACTCTCTATGAAAACTAAAAGGAAAGCTCTCTGAAAAACTTCCAAAAAAAAAAACTCTTTGAAAAACTTAAATCCTATGCTATTTATACACTTTCTTCAAATGGTCTTCAAGCCTTCAATTGGGCCTTTGATCTTGATGGAATTGGGTTGATAGAGGCCTTGGTTGATTGCTCTTGGAGTTTGGAGAAGAACCGAATTGAACCGGGTTTGGAATCATGAAAGCTTGAGTAAAAGTTTGAGTAAAAGTTTGAGGCAAACTTTTACTCAAACTTTTCACATCAGCCACCCTCTTTTGCTGATACCAACGTTTGGGTAAAAGTTTGGGGTCAAACTTTTGCTCAAACGTTGGCCTCCCCTTGCACACTCATGGCGCCAATGTTTGCCAAAAAGTTAGAGGCAAACGTTGGCGCAAACTTTTGCTCTCCAGGGTGTGTTGTTCATGCGCCAACGTTTGCCAAAAAGTTTGAGGCAAACGTTGGCGCAAACTTTTGCTCTCCAGGGTGTTGATTTGTGATGCCAAAAGTTTGCCAAAAAGTTTGAGGCAAACTTTTGCTCAAGCTTTTTGCCCAAAAGTTTGCACAAAAGTTTGAGGCAAACTTTTGCTCCAGCTTTTTACTCCCTGGTTCATTTTCACTTATTCCAAAAGTTTGAGCTAAAGTTTGAGGCAAACTTTTGCTCAAACTTTTTGTCCTCGCTTCCTCCTATCCATTCCTCCTTGCTTCAACCTTTCTCCAAGCTTTCTTCACCTATCGTTAATCAACCAAACACATCAAAGCTATGCTCAAAATCATGAGATATTCATTCTTTCATAATATGTGACAATTATAGCATAAAACCTCATGAAATTGCATTAATTCATCTATGGTTGATTAAATCGAAGGAAGCATGAAAATCTACCCAATTGGCTTGCTTATGGCTCAAGAAAGTTCATAATTCAATTGAAAACAAAAGAAAAAGGCTAGTGAAACTAGGCTAAGATGACTTGTCATCACAACACCAAACTTAAAGCTTGCTTGTCCCCAAGCAAGAAATGATTTATTGAGAAGAAAGAATGAAATGGAAGAGGATGTTTGTGCTAGTAGAGTGTTATTGGTAGTTCATGGGGTTTTATGTGGATATGTAAACACTCACCTCTTATTGACTCTTAAGCCTAGAAAGTCTCCTTCAAGCTTCAAGTAACATACTGCTATGACCTCTCATTATTTCTTTATCCTTGGCTATTATTTTGTTCATAAGCTTTATTTGAGTGTCATGTGTAGCAAGTTCATTTCCTTTTCTTTATACTTGACACATTATTCACTATAGACACTTGGCTCACATTCCTTCTTAGAACATTGATGCCCAGCACCTCTTTGGGCTACTAAATGCCTTGTAGTTAGGTTGCTCTTGATAGTGGATTTTCAGCTGATGATCCCGGGTTAGTTAACCCAAGTCATCAAGTGTTGATGCACTCCAAAGAGCTTAATAATCCAAGCAGATCCTAATACAAAGACACCACAGGCATATATTCTAAGGTTCAAGCTATTGGTGTCCATCTTTGTTTCTTTTTGTTTTTCTTTTGTTCTGCCACTCTTTGGCTATTTTTTTTTCTCCCCTTTTTTTTTTGTCTTTTTGTTTTTCTGTCTAACCAAGGATTTTTATTTGATTGAGATTCATAGACAGTAGGCCACTTTATACATAGAAGGAGACATCCTAGTTCTCTTATTCACTAAAAGTGAGTTATCATACAATCACACATACATACCACCACTTACTTTTATTGTACTTCTATCTAACAGAGAACTATCTTACTTCACATTCAAACATTTCTTTTATTGAATTGAAAATGCAGGGGACAAAGCATGCTTTTTGTTCAGTGAAAATAAACACACAAGCACACACATAGACTAGCTTACTTATTTTAAGAGAAACAAACATGATGCAAAGACTATTAATTATAATAACTACTTAAAGATGCAAGGACCACTTAAAATAGACACAATGCATGCTTTTTTTTTCTTTGTAGTGATGAACAAGGAGCAAGTACACCTTTCATTTGTCATGCTTTTTCTTTCTTCTTTCATACACCTGGTTGCTGGTGTTCCCTGTGTCCATGTCTGTTGTCTGTTGATCCCGCCAGAAACCAGCTCTATTCATCGCTTCCTCTACTCTATCTTCAAGCTTCATTGCATTGCTTACTTCTATCTCACTTCTCCTTTTGAAGAATTCATCAAAAGTTGGAAAAGCTGGATCCATGTTGTGCAGATGCTCTCCAATATAGTTCAGCTTGATTTGACTATTTATGTTGTAGTCGGCTTGGACTTCATATCTTGCATCTTGGAGTGTTGTGAACTCTTTGAGAGCCCTCAAATTTTCAGCTTGCATTTGTTCCAACTTTCCAAATGATTCATGAGATTGAAAAGCATGCTCTTCTTGCATCACAAGGAATTTTGACTCAAATTCACTTTGTTTGTTCATCATTCTTAGCTCCCGTTCTTCTTGTTCTTGTTGGTTTTTCATGTATAGTGAATGGTATTCCTCTTGCCTTTCTTGAATTCTCATGTACTGTTGTGATAATCTTCCAATTGCTTCCTGCATTTGAGTCATGTCCAGATTGTTATGTAGGGGAATGTGCTGCTGTTCCTCCTCCTCTTGTGGCTCTTCTTCCTCTTGTAATTCTTCTCCCTCCATTGGTTCTTCTCTTTTCCTTCTTCCATGTATTCTTCGGCCTTGATGTGCTTCAGGAGCCATCATCATTCTTTCAATGGTTATAGGCATGCCTTGGCTTAACCACATTGGATTCTCCTCTTCCATTGGCACTTTAGCCTTTGCACACAACCTCGAAATGGTACTTGGATAGTATAACCAAGACCCGGCCGAGTTCTTCTCAGCAAGCTTTTGAATGTCTTTTGCCAGGATTTCATGAACTTTTACCTCTCCTCCCACAATAATGCAATGCAACATAACAGCTCTATTCCTGTTAACTTCTGAGGTGTTTACTGTGCCCAGAATTGATCTTTTCAACAACTCATACCATCCCTTTGCTTCCGGGGTAAGGTTAACTCTCTTCAAATACTTGTATTTGTTCTTGTCATCTCCTTCCCACTCTGAGTTCTCCTTACAAATATCTCTAGCAATCCCATCATAATCCGGATCACCATTTACCCTTTGGTGGTATCCCGGTTCACTAAAGCGGACTGATTTTAGTCCCAAGACTTTCTTGATTGCATCCGAGCTAAAGTCTACTTCCACTCCCCGCACATAGCTCTTGTATGTTGGGGCCTCACTCATGTCAAGCCTTGAGACATTGGCATAGAACTCTCTTATGATATTAGCATTGATTCGGGTGATTGGTGATATGAGTTCCTCCCACCTCCTCTTTCGAATTTTGTCCTTCATTTCTTGGCATCCATCATCCGGCAGCAAGAGTGGAATTTCTGGATATATCTTCTTCTCATTCATCCATTCAATTTGCATCTAATGGTACCGAGATTTGAATCTCCATCGGTCATATTCAGGGGTGCTCTCCTCCACCATGGGATCTTTCCCTCTTCTTCGTTTGGTTCTTGAGGAAGAGGCCATGATCACTTAGTTATTTGAGACTCTTGAGGTTAAAGGGAGTGTGAAGAATGTTGGATATTTTGATGTATATTTGGAGCAAGAAGAAATTTGAGGCTGAGCTTATTATGATGAGAAATGATGAAGGGAATGGAGTTTAAATGGTTGTGGTGCAAGGATTCGGTCATATGCATGGCTTGAAGGTGGTGTGTCATTTAAATGAACAATGAAGGGCTAGGATGCTATTGGATACTATGTGAATCAAAGGTGTGCATGTAGGGATGAATGAAGACAAATCTTGCTTCTTCAATTGCCTTTGTCGTGATCATCTCAAGGAGTGACAGATTCTCTTTTTGAGGCATGTGATGAGATTTTGTCCTCATGCTATGCTTTCCTTTGTCTTGTCTCTTTCATAGAGTGTTCTTTGACCACCTAGTCATCACAATAAGACAACAAGCATTAGTTTTATCAAACTGTGGCAAGAGTGCTTCTTTTCATTTACACTATATGAATAACCATTCCTTATATCCATTTGAATCGTGACTTTTCTTGGAGGACACCAAACTTAATATTTGGTCATATAGTTGAAAATATGTGTGTCTTCCTCCAACTAGTGAAATTGAAATCCCACTGTCATTCTTGGTTAAATGTTTAAATGAAATGTTTTCAAATTTTTTTTTCTTCATGAAGGATCAATTGTGTCCCCAAATCCGTGCATCAAAGTTTGATGAACACCAAACTTGTCTCTTGCTTAAGGGGTAAATGTGAGATATTAGTAGTAAATCACAATTGATGCCTTTATCACAGAATAAGATTTCTTTTTAATTGAAAAGTCTCAGTAAGAGATAATGTATGATCATTGATGCATGATTTTTAAATTTTCATGAGAAGAGAAACACCAAACTTAGTGTTTGGTCATATGCTAGGCATATAGTATGAAAATGTTTGTACCACTGGTTTGGTGTGCTTGAAGGCACACCAAACTTTAGAAGTCTTAGCATATGTAAAAAAAAAAATTTTGCATGTATTCATTAAGTATGTCCATGAAAAGAAAAAATTCATGCTCAGTTGATCATAGCTTATTGAATGTAAAATGACAATAATCTTAAATCATGGGTTGCCTCGCATGGAGCGCTCTTTTATTGTCACTAGCTTGACATTGGAGCTTTCTTTTATGGTGGTTGAGGATTGTAGTGCCTCAACTTGTCTCCCCTGACTGTGATCCTCTTCTTTGTTCTCTGGTGTTCAATTTCAGCATGTTCCAACGAGAGTATGTTGCTGACAGTGTAATAGTCATCAGTCTGTTGGCTTGCTCCCAGTTGTTGATATATCAATTGCACTTTGTCACCTTTGGAAAGCCCCTCTGTTGGAATCTTCCTGTTCTTCCAACCCCTTTTTGTTTTGTTTCTGCGTTTCATCCCCTTTTTTGTTGGTCTTTCTTTTATGGCTGTAGGCTTACCTTGGGAATCTCTTTCTTCAGTGGCTAATACTCCAATACCCTCTTGGACTTTTTCATCCTTCTGCACAATCTTCTGCCTTGGGATATTGTTGTGAATCACCTTGTCAATTTCCATAGAGTCCCTCCTCCTATTACTATACTGGGCTTCTGGTAATACTTTCAGAGTGACACTCTTATCATGCATCCTGAGAGTTAGTTCTCCTTGCTCTATGTTTATGATAGCTCTAGCAGTGGCCAAGAATGGCCTTCCCAGTATAATAGAATCACCATCATCCCCATCTGAATCCAGAACCACAAAATCTGCAGGGGTATATGAAATTGTCCACCTTGACCAGAAGGTTTTCAATCATACCCCTGGGGTATACCGTTGACTTATCTACTAGCTCTAGAGATATCTGTACTGGTTTAACTTCCTCTATATGCAACTTTTTTACCAAGGAGGATGGTATTAAGTTGATACTTGCTCCTAGATCGCACATTGCTTTAGTGATGGTTAATTCCCCAATGGTGCAAGGTAGCAAAAAGCTCCCTGGGTCCTCAAGCTTAGGAGGAAGCCCTTTTTAAATCAAGGCTCTGCATTTCTCAGTAAGCAGTATGGTTTCTTTCTCATCCCAACTTCTCTTCTTATTGATGAGCTCCTTCAAAAACTTGGCATACAGAGGCATTTGCTCAAGTGCTTCCGCCAAGGGAATATTTATCTCCAACATCTTGAAAGTCTCAAGGAACTTGTGAAATTGTTGGTCCTTTGCCTCCTTGTTGAATCTCTGGGGATATGGCAGTGGAGGTACAAAGGCCTTCTCTGCTTGTTGCTTTTGATTCTTTGTTGGCTCTTCAATTGCTTCATTACCCTTTTTTGGAATTTTTGATTGTTTCTCCTTTTCTTGAATTTGTTTTGAAGCTTGCTTTCTTGCCATTGCATCATCATTATTGGCTTCTTCTGTGTGTATTGGCTATTCCTCTTCTAGTGGTCTCTTGCTGCTCTTCAATGTTCTCCCGCTCCTTAATTGTATTGCCTTGCATTCTTCCTTAGGATTTGGGATTGTGTCACTCGGCAGTGAACTTGAAGGTCTCTCAACAGAAATCTGTTTGGAGATTTGTCCAATTTGCCTCTCTAGGCTCTTTATGGAGGCTTCATGGTTCTTGGTTGTCATTTCCTGGTGTTTCAACATTTTATCCATCAAGGTCTCCAAGTTAGTGAGTCTTTGAGATTCAGGTAATACTTGAGGTGGGTTATGAGATGTGGGTGGTGGATGGTAGGCATTTTGGTTGGTGGGTTGGTTATTGGATTGGTACTGGTTGGGGTTGGGGTAGTTGTTTTGAGGTTTTCTGTAGGGGTTCTGGTTAGTTTGCTGCTGGTTGTGGTTTTGGTTGCTTCTTAAGTTGTTTTGGTTTGAGTTCCTCTGCCATGGTTGTTGGTTTTGGGTGTGATTATCTCCCCATCTGAGGTTTGGGTGGTTCTTCCAGGATGGATTGTATGTATCACCATACACTTCATTTGGTCCTTGGTTGTGCATATACTGTACTTGCTCTTGTTGTTGTTCTTCTTGAGTTTCTTCATTTTGCCCCCATGTGGATGATGGTTGGCTTGTGTTAACTACTGCAACTTGGAGGCTATCAATCCTCTTGGCCATTTGCTCAAATTGTTGTTGAATTTGCTACTGCATCATCTTGTTTTGAGCCAAGATTGAGTCCACTCCTTCTAGCTCCATTACTCCTCTCCTTTGTGATGGTTGGCGATTTCTTTGGTGAGCAAAGAAATATTGATTATTGGCCACCATGTCAATAAGATTTTGAGCTTCTTCTGCTGTTTTCATCAGTTGCAATGATCCTCCAGCTGAGTGGTCAAGTGATTCTGGAGCCTTTAGAGTGAGTCCTTCATAGAAGTTCTGTAGCTTGTCCCACTCAGTGAACATTTCTGGTGGACATTTCCTCAGCAGAGCCTTGTATCTCTCCCATGCTTCATACAGATTTTTAGCATCCAATTGTGTGAATGTTTGCACCTCAGTTTTCAGCCTGATGACTCTTTGAGGTGGATAAAATTTGGCTAGAAATTTAGTCACCAAATCATCCCAGCTAGTGATGCTTCCTTGAGGAAAAGTTTCAAGCCATTGTGCGGCCTTGTCCCTTAATGAGAACGGGAACAGCAGAAGCTTGTAGGTCTCAGGATTCACGCCATTGGACTTGACAGTGTCACAAATCCTTAAGAAGGTAGATAGATGTTGATTTGGATCCTCCAATGGTCCTCCCCCAAACGAGCAGTTGTTTTGGACCAATGTAATGAGTTGTGGCTTCAATTCAAAGTTATTTGCATTGACATTAGGGGTGAGAATGCTGCTTCCATAATGTCTAGCATTTGCAAAGGTATAGGAGGCCAAAACTCTCCTCTGGGGTGGGTTGTTGTTGTTATTGTCTGCTCCACCAGGTGGATTGGTTAAATGTTCCTCCATATCTTGGAATTCTTCTTCTGATTCCTCTTCTCCAACAATATTTTTCCCTCTTTCAGCTCTTCTTAACCTCCTGAGAGTTCTTTCGTCTTGTTCATGAAAGGTGGGTGTGGTTCTTCTTGTACCTGACATACAAGCAGAACATAATAAACACACAAATCAGTGACACTTCGATCTACTGCTAGAATGAAGTTTTAGTTAGCTTAAGCAAAAATTCAAACAGTTAGTGGGTTAGTCAAGATTAGAGAAAAATAAAGAAAAAGTGCTTGATCTAGATCACCACCTCACTTAATCATTGTCAATCTAATCAATCCCCGGCAACGGCGCCAAAAACTTGATGTGTATTTTTGGAAAACGAATTCCAAACACACAAATCTAACTGGCAAGTGCACCGGGTCGCATCAAGTAATAATAACTCACGGGAGTGAGGTCGATCCCACAGGGATTGAAGGATTGAGCAATTTTAGTTTAGTGGTTGATTTAGTCAAGCGAATCAAGATTTGGTTGAGAGATTTGTGATTTCCAGAATTTAAATTGCATGGAAAGTAAGGGGAATGGGTAATTTGCATGAAATTAAAGAGAACTGAAACTTAAAGTGCTGAATCTTAAAGAACAAGAAATTAAATGGCAGAAACTTAGAATGCAAGAAATGTAAATTGCAGAATCTTAAAGTGCAAGAAATGTAAATGGCTTGAATTGTAAAGGGAATTGGGAATTGGATTTGCAGAAATTAAACAAGGAAAAGTAAAATTGCAACAAGCAGAGGAGTAGAAGATAACTTGGATTGAACCGGATCTAAAAACAGAATTGTATATGAGCATGAAAAGCGTTAAACAGAGAAAGTAAAATGAGAATTTAGATCTCAGGACTCAAGAGACTAGAAAACTAAGTCTAGATCTCAATGCCTTCCTAGATCCAACAAGAATAATTGCAAAGCAAATGTAAATTGCAGAGAAAGTAGATGAAGAAGCAATTAACAGAAATTTAAATTCAATTGTGCAGTAAAGAAACAAAGAGATCTCAGGATGAGATTGAAACAGAATTCCTTCAATTCTCCAACCCAAGATCCAAGACAACTGTAATTGAAATTGAAAGCAAGAAAACTAAGAGGAAGGGAATTCAATTCTCCTTCCCCCAGACTTAGAAATTAAAATTCACTCAACACCAAAAGCTCTCCGAAAACTCTCTATGAAAACTAAAAGGAAAGCTCTCTGAAAAACTTCCAAGAAAAAAACTCTTCAAAAAACTTAAATCCTATGCTATTTATACACTTTCTTCAAATGGTCTTCAAGCCTTCAATTGGGCCTTTGCTCTTGATGGAATTGGGTTGATAGAGGCCTTGGTTGATTGCTCTTGGAGTTTGGAAAAGAACCGAATTGAACCGGGTTTGGAATCATGAAAGCTTGAGTAAAAGTTTGAGTAAAAGTTTGAGGCAAACTTTTACTCAAACTTTTCACATCAGCCACCCTCTTTTGCTGATACCAACATTTGGGCAAAAGTTTGGGGTCAAACTTTTGCTCAAACGTTAGCCTCCGCTTGCACACTCATGGCGCCAACGTTTGCCAAAAAGTTAGAGGCAAACGTTGGCGCAAACTTTTGCTCTCCAGGGTGTGTTGTTCATGCGCCAACGTTTGCCAAAAAGTTTGAGGCAAACGTTGGCGCAAACTTTTGCTCTCCAGGGTGTTGATTTGTGATGCCAAAAGTTTGCCAAAAAGTTTGAGGCAAACTTTTGCTCAAGCTTTTTGCCCAAAAGTTTGCACAAAAGTTTGAGGCAAACTTTTGCTCTAGCTTTTTGCTCCCTGGTTCATTTTCACTTATTCCAAAAGTTTGAGCTAAAGTTTGAGGTAAACTTTTGCTCAAACTTTTTGTCCTCTCTTCCTCCTATCCATTCCTCCTTGCTTCAACCTTTCTCCAAGCTTTCTTCACCTATCATTAATCAACCAAACACGTCAAAGCTATGCTCAAAATCATGAGATATTCATTCTTTCATAGTATGTGACAATTATAGCATAAAACCTCATGAAATTGCATTAATTCATCTATGGTTGATTAAATCGAAGGAAGCATGAAAATCTACCCAATTGGCTTGCTTATGGCTCAAGAAAGTGCATAATTCAATTGAAAACAAAAGAAAAAGGCTAGTGAAACTAGGCTAAGATGACTTGTCATCAGCTTCCAACCAAACATTATCAAGAGCAAGCTAGTTGTTGCTAATCCACCTGCTGCAGTTCCAGATCCAAAAGATTTACATGCTAAAGCTTGACTGGCTATTAAGCCATGTCTAACCCTCAGATTGGAGCTTTAGAATAAGAGTTCAAGATTCTTGGAATTCATGTTAAAAATTTTAGAATCCTTATTTTTCTTTTTCACATTAATTTTCGAAAAATATAAAACAAAAATCCAAAAAAATTAATAAAATCATAAAAATCAAAAATATTTTGTGTTTCTTGTTTGAGTCTTGAGTCAATTTTTAAGTTTGGTGTCAATTGCATACTCATCTTGCATTTTTCGAAAATTGCATTCATGCATTCATAGTGTTCTTCATGATCTTTAAGTTGTTCTTGATAAACCTTCTTGATTGATCTTCATATTATATTGTTTTGTATTGTATGGTGTTTTTCATATGCATTCTTGAATTCCTAGTGTCTAAGCATTAAAGATTTCTAAGTTTGGTGTCTTGCATGTTTTCTTTGCATAAAAAAATTTTTCAAAAATAAGTTCTTGGTGTTCATCTTGATCTTCAAAGTGTTCTTGGTGTTCATCTTGACATTCATAGCATTCTTGCATGCATTCATTGTTTTGATCCAAAATTTTCATGCATTGCATCATTTTCATGTTTTTCTCTCTCATCATTAAAAATTCAAAAAAATCAAAAAATATCTTTTCCTTTTTCACTCATAAATTTCAAAAATTTGAGTTGACTTTTTCAACACTTTTTAAAACTTAGTTGTTTCTTATGAGTCAAATCAAATTTTCAATTTAAAAAAAAAATCTTATCTTTTTCAAAATCTTTTTCAAAAATCAAATCTTTTTCATTTTTCTTAGTTATTTTCGAAAATTCTAAAAATATTTTTTAAAAATATTTTTCTTAATTTTATCTCATAATTTTCGAAAATAACATCATCAATTAATGTTTTGATTCAAAAATTTCAAGCTTGTTACTTGCTTGTTAAGAAAGATTCAAACTTTAAGTTCTAGAATCATGTCTTGTGATTTCTTGTGAATCAAGTCATTAATTGTGATTTTAAAAATCAAATCTTTTTTAAAACTAATTTCAATCATATCTTTTCAAAAATATCTTTTTATCTTATCTTTTTCAAAAATTTGATTTTAAAATATCTTTTCTAACTTCTTATCTTCTTATCTTTTCAAAATTGATTTCAAATTTGTTTCAACTAACTAACTAACTTTTTGTTTGTTTCTTATCTTTTTCAAAACTACCTAACTAACCCTCTCTCTCTAATTTTCGAAAATATCTCCCTCTTTTTCAAAAATTCTTTTTAATTAACTAATTGTTTCAAAATTCAATTTTAATTTATTTCTTCTTTTAATTTTCGAAAATCACTAACCATTTTTCAAAAATTATTTTCGAAAACCTCCCCCTCTCATCCTCTTCTATTTATTTATTTACTTACTAACATCTCTTCCTCACCCTTGTGTTTCTTTCTTTACATTACATTCTTTTCTTCTTCTTTTCTTCTACTCACACAGGGACCTCTATACTGTGGTAAAAAGGATCCCTATTATTATTATTTTTCTGTTCCCTCTCTTTCATATGAGTAGGAGCAAGGACAAGAATATTCTTGTTGAAGCAGATCCAGAACCTGAAAGGACTCTGAAGAGGAAACTAAGAGAAGCTAAATTACAACAATCCAGCAAGCACCTTTCAGAAACTTTCGAACAGGAAGAGGAGATGGCAGCCGAAAATAATAATAATGCAAGGAGAATGCTTGGTGACTTTACTGCACCTAATTCCAATTTACATGGAAGAAGCATCTCCATCCCCACCATTGGAGCAAACAATTTTGAGCTGAAACCTCAATTAGTTTCTCTGATGCAGCAGAACTGCAAGTTTCATGGACTTCCATTTGAAGATCCTTTTCAATTCTTAACTGAATTTTTGCAGATCTGTGATACTGTTAAGACCAATGGAGTAGATCCTGAAGTCTACAGGCTCATGCTTTTTCCTTTTGCTGTAAGAGACAGAGCTAGAGTGTGGTTGGACTCTCAACCCAAAGATAGCCTGAACTCTTGGGATAAGCTGGTCACGGCTTTCTTAGCCAAGTTCTTTCCTCCTCAAAAGCTGAGCAAGCTTAGAGTGCATGTTCAAACCTTCAGACAGAAAGAAGGTGAATCCCTCTATGAAGCTTGGGAGAGATACAAGCAACTGACCAAAAAGTGTCCTTCTGACATGCTTTCAGAATGGACCATCCTGGATATATTCTATGATGGTCTGTCTGAATTAGCTAGGATGTCATTGGACACTTCTGCAGGTGGATCCATTCACCTAAAGAAAACGCCTGCAGAAGCTCAAGAACTCATTGACATGGTTGCTAATAACCAGTTCATGTACACTTCTGAGAGGAACCCTGTGAGTAATGGGACGCCTCAATATGATTTCTCAGAATCTGAATGGAATGCAAGCTGCATCCAACAGTACTCAAGAGGCGCCTTCTGAAGAAGAGGCCTATGATCCTGAAAACCCTGCAAAAGCAGAGGTGAATTACATGGGTGAACCATATGGAAACACCTATAATCCCTCATGGAGAAATCACCCAAATCTCTCATGGAAGGATCAACAAAAGCCTCAACAAGGCTTTGATAATGGTGGAAGAAACAGGTTTAGCAATAGCAAGCCTTTTTCATCATCCACTCAGCAACAGACAGAGAACTCTGAACAAAATACTTCTAATTTAGCAAACTTAGTCTCTGATCTATCTAAGGCCACTGTGAGTTTCATGAATGAAACATGGTCCTCCATTAGAAATTTGGAAGCACAAGTGGGCCAGCTGAGTAAAAGAGTCACTGAAATCCCTCCTAGTACTCTCCCAAGCAATACAGAAGAAAATCCAAAAGGAGAGTGCAAGGCCATTGAAATGATCATCATGGCCGAATCCGAGGAAGAAGGGGAGGACGTGAATCCCAAGGAGGAAGACCTCCTGGGGCGTCCAGTGATTAATAAGGGGTTTCCCTCTGAGGAACCAAAGGAATCTGAGACTCAACTAGAGACCATAGAGATTCCATTAAACCTTCTTATGCCATTCATGAGCTCTGATGAGTATTCCTCTTCTAAAGAGAATGAGGATGTTACTAAGGAGCAAGTTACCAAGTACCTTGGTGCAATCATGAAGCTGAATGCCAAATTATTTGGTATTGAGACTTGGGAAGATGAACCTCCCTTGTTCACCAATGAACTAAGTGATCTGGATCAACTGACATTGCCTTAGAAGAAACAGGATCCTGAAAAGTTCCTAATACCTTGTATCATAGGCACCATGATCTTTGAAAAGGCTCTGTGTGACCTTGGTTCAGGGATAAACCTCATGCCCCTCTCTGTAATAGAGAAACTGGGAATCTTTGGGGTGCAAGCTGCTAAAATCTCATTAGAGATGGCAGATAATTCAAGAAAACAGGCTTATGGACAAGTAAAGGACGTGTTAGTAAAGGTTGAAGGCCTTTACATCCCTACAGATTTCATAGTCCTAGATACTGGGAAGGATGAGGATGAATCCATCATCCTTGGAAGACCCTTCCTAGCCACAGCAAGAGCTGTGATTGATGTTGATAGAGACAAATTAGTCCTTCAATTGAATGAGGACTCCCTTGAGTTTAAAACTCAAGGACATCCTTCTGTAAACATGGAAAAGAGGCACAGTAAGCTTCTCTCATAACAGAGTCAACCAGAGCCCCCACAGTCAAACTCTAAGTTTGGTGTTGGGGAGTCTCAACAATGCTCTGAACATCTGTGAGGCTCCATGAGAGCCCACTGTCAAGCTATTGACATTAAAGAAGCGCTTGTTGGGAGGCAACCCAATTTTTATTTATCTAATTTTAATTTATTTTTATTGTTATTTCATGTTTTATTAGGTTCATGATCATGTGGAGTCACAAAATAAATGTAAAAATTGAAAACGGAATCAAAAACAGCAGAAGAAAAATCACACCCTGGAGGAGGATCTCACTGGCGTTTAAACACCAGTAAAGAGCATCTGTCTGGCATTCAACGCCAGAACAGAGCGTGTTTCGGGTGTTGAACGCCAGAAACAAGCAGCATCCTGGCGTTCAGACGCGAGAAATGCACAGTGAAGAAGAGCTGGCGCTGAACGCCAGAAACAAGCATCTGGGCGTTGAACGCCCAGAACAAGCATCAATTCGGCGTTTAAACGCCAAAATTACATGCAAAGGCATTTTACATACCTAATGGGTGCAAGGATGCAAATCCTTGACAACTCAGGATTTGTAGACCCCACAGGATCCCCACCTACCTCCACTCACTCTCTTCCCTCTTCTCAATGTTCATCCTCTCTTCCCAATAAACACTCTTCCCCAAAACTCTTCACCAATCACCTCAATCTCTCTTCCCTATCACCACTTTACCACTCACATGATCCACTCTTCCCCATAAACCTACCTCATAAACTCTACCTACCTTCAAAATTCGAAATCAATTTCCCACCCAAAACCCACCCTTATGGCCGAACCTTACCCCCCCTCCCTTCCCTATATATAGCCCTCCATTCTTCCTCATTTTCACACCACACAACCCTCTCTTCTCTTCTTGGCCGAATACACCTTTCCCTCCTCTCCTCCATATTTTCTTCTTCTTCTTCATCTATTCTTTCTTCTCTTGCTCGAGGGCGAGCAAAATTCTAAGTTTGGTGTGGTAAAAACATAAGATTTTTGTTTTTCCATTACCATTGATGGAACCTAAGACCGAAGAATCCTCTAGAAATGGGAAAGGGAAGACAAAAGCTTCCACCTCCGAGCCATGGGAGATGGAAAGATTTATCTCCAAAGCTCATCAAGACCACTTCTATGATGTTGTGGCCAAGAAGAAGGTGATCCCCGAGGTCCCTTTCAAACTCAAGAGAAATGAGTATCTAGAGATCCGACATGAGATCCATAGAAGAGGTTGGGAAGTTCTAACAAACCCCATCCAACAAGTCGGAACTCTAATGGTTCAAGAGTTCTATGCTAATGCATGGATCACAAGGAACCATGATCAAAGTAAGAATCCGAACCCAAAGAATTATCTCACCATGGTTCGGGGGAATTACTTAGATTTTAGTCCAGAAAATGTAAGGTTGGCGTTCAAATTGCCAATGATGGAAGAGAACGCACGCCCCTACACAAGGAGAGTCACCTTTGATCAAAGGTTGGACCAAGTCCTCATGGACATATGTGTGGAAGGAGCTCAATGGAAGATTGACTCAAAAGGTAAACCGGTTCAACTGAGAAGACTGGACCTTAAGCCTATAGCTAGAGGATGGTTGGAGTTCATTCAACGCTCAATCATTCCCACTAGCAACCGGTCTGAAGTTACTATAGACCGGGCCATCATGATTGGAGAAGAGGTGGAGGCTCATGAGATTATACCTCAAGAACTGTACAAGGTGGCTGACAAGTCCTCCACTATGGCAAGGTTAGCTTTTCCTCACCTCATTTGCCATCTATGCAATTCGGCTGGGATTGACATAGAAGGAGACATTCCCATTGAGGAAGAGAAGCCCATCACTAAGAAAAGGATGGAGCAAACAAGAGAGCCCATTCATGGAGCTCAAGAGACGCATGAAGCTCATCACCATGAGATCCCGGAGATGCCTCAATTGCATTTCCCTCCACAAAACTATTGGGAGCAAATCAACACCTTCCTAGGAGAATTAAGTTCCAACATGGGACAATTAAGGGTGGAACATCAAGAGCACTCCATCATCCTTCATGAAATTAGAGAAGATCAAAAAGCAATGAGGGAGGAGCAACAAAGACAAGGAAGAGACATAGAAGAGCTCAAGGACATCATTGGTTCCTCAAGAAGGAAACGCCACCATCACTTAGGTGGACTCATTCCTTGTTCTTAAATTCTCTGTTTTTTGGTTTTCTTTATGATTAAGTGCTTATCCATGTTTGTGTCTTATTACATGATCATTAGTATTTAGTAACTTTGTCTTAAAGTTATGAATGTCCTATGAATCCATCACCTATCTTAAATGAAAAATGTTTTAATTCAAAAGAACAAGAAGTACATGAGTTTCGAATTTATCTTTGAACTTAGTTTAATTATATTGATGTGGTGACAATACTTTTTGTTTTCTGAATGAATGCTTGAACAGTGCATATGTCTTTTGAAGTTGTTGTTTAAGAATGTTAAATATGTTGGCTCTTGAAAGAATGATGACAAGGAGACATGTTATTTGATAATCTAAAAAATCATAAAAATGATTCTTGAAGCAAGAAAAAGCAGCAAAGAACAAAGCTTGCAGAAAAAAAAATAGCGAAAAAAAATATAGAAAAAGAAAAAGCAAGCAGAAAAAGCCAAAGCTCTTAAAACCAAAAGGCAAGAGCAAAAAGCCAATAACCCTTAAAACCAAAAGGCAAGGGTAAATAAAAAGGATCCCAAGGCTTTGAGCATCAGTGGATAGGAGGGCCTAAAGGAATAAAATCCTGGCCTAAGCGGCTAAACCAAGCTGTCCCTAACCATGTGCTTGTGGCGTGTAGGTGTCAAGTGAAAACTTGAGACTGAGCGATTAAAGTCAAGGTCCAAAGCAAAAAAAAGAGTGTGCTTAAGAATCCTGGACACCTCTAATTGGGGACTTTAGCAAAGCTGAGTCACAATCTGAAAAGGTTCACCCAATTATGTGTTTGTGGCATTTATGTATCCGGTGGTAATACTGGAAAACAAAGTGCTTAGGGCCACGACCAAGACTCATAAAGTAGCTGTGTTCAAGAATCAACATACTGAACTAGGAGAATCAATAACACTATCTGAACTCTGAGTTCCTAATAGATGCCAATCATTCTGAACCTCAATGGATAAAGTGAGATGCCAAAACTATTCAAGAGGCAAAAAGCTACAAGTCCCACTCATCTGATTGGAGCTATGTTTCATTGATAGTTTGGAATTTATAGTATATTCTCTTCTTTTTATCCTATTTGATTTTCAGTTGCTTGGGGACAAGCAACAATTTAGGGTTGCCTCCTGATGAGCGAATAATTTATACGCTTTTTGGCATTGTTTTTAGTATGTTTTTAGTAGGATCTAGTTACTTTTAGGGATTTTTTCATTAGTTTTTATGTTAAATTCACATTTCTGGACTTTACTATGAGTTTGTGTGTTTTTCTATGATTTTAGGTATTTTCTGGATGAAATTGAGGGACTTGAGCAAAAATCAGATTCAGAGGTTGAAGAAGGACTGCTGATGCTGTTGGATTCTGACCTCCCTGCACTCAAAGTGGATTTTCTGGAGCTACAGAACTCAAACTGGCGTGCTTCTAATTGCGTTAGAAAGTAGACATCCAGGGCTTTCTCGCAATACATAATAGTCCATATTTTGGCCGCGTTTAGATGACGCAAAAGGGCGTTGAACGCCAGTTCTACACTGCAGTCTGGAGTTAAATGCCAGAAACACGTCACGAACCAGAGTTGAATGCCAGAAACACGTTACAACCTGGCGTTCAACTCCAGAAAGAGCCTCTGCACGTGTAACATTCAAGCTCAGCCCAAGCACACACCAAGTGGGCCCCGGAAGTGGATTTATGCATCAATTACTTACTTCTGTAAACCCTAGTAACTAGTTTAGTATATATAGGACTTTTTACTATTGTATTAGAGATCCTGGATTGTATTTTTGATCCTGTGATCTCGTTTTGGGGGCTGGCCATTCGGCCATGCCTGGACCTTTCACTTATGTATTTTCAACGGTAGAGTTTCTACACTCCATAGATCAAGGTGTGGAGCTCTGCTGTTCCTCATGAATTAATGCAAAGTACTACTGTTTTTCTATTCAACTCAACTTATTCTGCTTCTAAGATATTCATTCGCACTTCAACATAAATGTGATGAACGTGACAATCATCATCATTCCCCCACGAACGCGTGCCTGACAACCACTTCCGTTCCACCTTAGATTAGATGATTATCTCTTGGATCTCTTAATCAGAATCTTTGTGGTATAAGCTAGATTGATGGCGGCACTCATGAGAGTCCGGAAAGTCTAAACCTTGTCTGTGGTATTCCGAGTAGGATTCTGGGATTGAATGACTGTGACGAACTTCAAACTCGCGAGTGCTGGGCGTAGTGACAGACACAAAAGGAGGGTGAATCCTACTCTAGTATGATCGAGAACCTCAGATGATTAGCCGTGCTGTGACAGAGCATTTGGACCATTTTCACAAGAGGATAGGATGCACCCATTGACCACGATGATGCCTCCAGATGATTAGCCATGTTGTGACAGCGCATCGGACCATTTTCACAGAGAGGATGAAAAGTAGCCATTGACAATGGTGATGTCCTTACGTAAAGCCAACCATGGAAAGGAGTATGATTGATTGGATGAAGACAGCAGGAAAGCAGAAGTTCAGAGAAACAAAAGTATCTCCATACGCTTATCTGAAATTCTCACCAATGATATACATAAGTATTTCTATCTTTATTTTCTGTCTTTTTATTATTTATTTTCGAAAACTCCATAATCAATTATTATCCGCCTGACTGAGATTTACAAGATGACCGTAGCTTGCTTCATACCAACAATCTCCGTGGGATCGACCCTTACTCACGTAAGGTTTTATTACTTGGACGACCCAGTGCACTTGCTGGTTAGTTGTATCGAAGTTGTGAATGAAAAACGATTTATTAAGACCTGCGTACAGAGTTTTTTTGGCGCCGTTGCCTGATATCACAATTTCGTGCACCACCTCCCAACAAGCGCTCTTTTAATGTCATTAGCTTGACATGTTGTTCATGCCTTTCTTCCTCTTCTTCCAGTTTGTTAAGAGGAATGACCTCAAGAGGAAAGAGGAGCCAGTTAATGCCCCTTGTTTTGAGTACTTCTCCCTAGCAAGCTTTCTTTTGTTGTTAGCTTATGTAAACTTGCTTGTTGGGGTAGGGGTGGGATGGCTTTTAGTTGATCTTTTCTTCTTCATGGATATTGTCCTTCTTTTCTTAGTCACCATCCTCTTTTTAGTACTCATGTTGATTGCCTTCACCACCTTGATCTTAGGACTTGGGTGATGTATTATGGTTGGAGCATCCTCTTCATCAAGATCTTCTTGAATTGGTGGTTCAATGAACTCACCCTCTATGCAACTCTCTATTTCATTGGAGTGTGGGTTCCCTTGATTGACTTCCTCCCTTATTCTTGACCTTTGAATGAACTCCTCTATTTCTGGAGAGAGTGAAGTGGTCTCTCTTTGTGATCTCAGCTCTTCAATGAATTGTTCTTCTGAATAGAGTTGTGCATTCTGCCTCAATTTTTCTTTATGGTCTCTTTCTGCTATTTTCTCCTCTTCATTTGTCTTTATTATTTCTTCAAGGAGGAGTTCTATCCTAGCGAGTCTCTCTTCTTCTCTACTTTTTTTGAGCTCTTCCATGATGAGTTCCATCCTAGCAAGTCTATCTAAAGGCGGTTGGGTAGGTTCTAATGGTTGGGTGGGGTTGGCTTGTAAATGGAATTGGTTGTTTTGTGGTTGTGTATTCTAAAAGTGGTATGACTCTTGTGGTTAGTGGATTTAGTTTTGTTGATGGTGAAATGAATTGTATGGATTTAGGATAGACTTTTGTGCTAAGGCATACTCAAATGATGGAGAATTTAGGTATGTAAAACTTGGAGGTGAGGTTGGATAATTGAGAGGTGATGGCTCTTGTTGAATGGGGTATGAATGAGTGAAATCTCTTTGATTTTGATCTTCCCAACCACAACTTGAGTAGTGATCAATTTCACCAAAATATGGACCATTTTGTGGCTGGGGAAAGTACCCCATTTCATGTTCTTGATACTTCCACCCACCATGAGCATAGTAAAGCGAATCATTCTGTGGTGGTGGAGAGTTTCCCATGAAGTTTGATTGACTAAAATATGATGGATGCTCCTTTCTTTCCTGTAGAAAGCTTTGTCTCAAACAATAATCACCAAAAGAAATTGGAATCTCCATTGTCACAGATGAGAAAATTCCCAGTGAGGCAATATCACAAACAGTTAGTTAGCAAAAGAAAATAAAGTAACAAAAGAAAACAAGGACAAAAGAAAAGTGTCTAATCTAGTAAATCAATCAACCGGTAGTTTGTTAATCACAATTAATCCCCGGCAACAGCGCCATAAACTTGATAGCACAGAAACTTGTCTCTCAACAAATTTCCCTTCGGCAAGTATACCGAATTGTCGTCAAGTAATAACTCACAAAAGAGTGACGTCGAATCCCACAGAGATTAACGGATTAAGAAATTAATGGTTGATTAATTATCCTAGTCAGACGATTCATATTGGAGTGATAAGCAACAGGGAACTGTAAATTGACAGAAAAGTAAAGAAAGCAATAAAGTGCAGAAAAGTAAAATGGCAAAAAAAGTAAATGTAAGAACTAAAAATAAAATGAACATTGGGATCAAGAGATATTGCAATCCTCCGGATCATGTTCATTCTCATCTCTTCCTCAATCAATGCGTTCATTGATCTCCTTGGCAATCTTAAGTGATCGAATTACAATTCCTTGTAATTCAATCTCTCAAATCTTGATCAATAGCCAATTCCTTGGTCAATTGCTCATGAGAAGAGATGAAGTATGGTCACTGATTATACCACATGCATTCCCAAATCAAGTGTTGGTAGAATTATAGTCACCATATCCTTCCAACCCCAATTTGGTCCAACATGAGAAAGCATTTCTAGCATGATCTCTTCATTCCTCTTCCAAGGTTCAGAAGAGATCCAAGTATGAATAGCTTCTTTTCCAAGATAACTACCCAATTGGATGAAGATTGAAAGCTTTCTAGTAAAATCAAGAGAAAAGAAAGAAGAAGAAGAATGAGAACTACAATTGATCCATTGAATCACAATAGAGCTCTCTAACCCAATGAAAAGAGTTAGTTGATCATTGCTCTACCAAAATAGAAAAGAAAGAAAGTGCAGAAAAGTAAAGGTGAAGATTAAAATAAAAATTAAAACTTCAAAATTCATAAATGAAAAATACAAACTAGAATTAAACTCCTACTAAGAAAAGAAAAAGAAGAGAAAAGGAAGAAGAGTGTAGGAGGGGAGGGGTCCGAAGACCCACTCCCTTTGGAGTGTGCCAACTCACAGAAGTTCGAATTGATCTTCACTCTCTCCCACTTCCTTCAATTCTCCGTTTCCAGTTCATTTTCAAAGTAAAAGCTAAGGCCTTTATATAGGCTCTCCTAAATTACAAAATAAAATTAAAAGCAAATTACAATGAAATGAAAATTTCTATTCTAGATGCTTCTTGTGGCCTTGATTGGTTGACACTTGTGAGCTTGCTTGCTTGAGCTTTGAAGTAGACTTGAGAGAGAAGTGAATCAAATTGAGGTCCAAGATGACTTGGTGTTGTTGTTGCCGTTAGCCCTACTAACGCTACAAGTGTGGCGTTAGTGCTAAAGTTAGTGTGGCTAACATCACACTTGCTACCTAGTTGGTGTTTTGGGGCTTAAAAGATGCCTCCGGTTTCTACTCAAATTTTATTCCCACTATAGAGTATTATATATCTTTGGAAAGCTCTAAATGTCAGCTTTCTAATGCAACTGAAATCATCTCAATTGGACCTCTGTAACTCAAGTTATGCTCCTTTCAAGGGGACAGGGTTGCTGGCATAGTGGCTGGCGTTATTGGCAAACGTGAGTGCCAATAACATCCGCGATCAGGGGCTGAAAATTGCCCGTTTCTGAAGCTTAACTTAATGTCCATCCCATACTATTATATATTGTTGGAAAGCCCTGGATGTCTGCTTTCCAACGCCTTTGGAAGCGCATCATTTGGAGCTCTACAACTCGAGTTATACTTCATGGAAGGTGATGAGGTCAGCTGGCCTTACTACAGGTTGATACCATGTTCATCTTTGCACTTTCCGGGCAGGTTTTCTCCCTCAAATTTAGTGTCCACCATGTAGTGCCATATATGCTTGGAAAGCTCCAGAATCCTACTTTCCAATGCCACTGGAACACCTCATTTGGAGCTTTGTGGCTCAAGTTATTCTTGTTTGAAGAAGGCATGGTCAGGCTGCCGGGTGATATTTTTGCCTACGTTAATGTCCAAGTTAACTACACTAACGTGGCCATTAACGTGGGTCTTCCTTTGCTTCGCCAACGTTAGTGGCACTCACCTTTTCCACTAACGTTGGCGTTTTTCTTTCCTTCCACGTTAGTCCCCACGTTAATGTAACTAACGTGGAAGCTAACGTGAGTCTTCTAGCCTTCGCAAACGTTAGTGGCACTCACCTTTACCACTAACGTTGGCGTTTCCCTTTCCTTCTTTAAAGTTAATGCCATTAACTTTCTCACTAACATTGGGACTTCGCTTTTCTTCCACGTTAGTGCCCACGTTAGTGAAGCTAACGGGGTCGCTAACGTGGGTCTTCTTGCCTTTTGCTAACGTTAGTGGCGTTAACGTTCTCACTACCTTTCCAAGCTTTCCTTCCTTCCACTTTAATGGCCACGTTAGTGGCGCTAATGTAGCCACTAACGTGTCTCTTCTCTGCTTCTTTTGGTCTGAAATCAAGCAAACAAAGTGTATCAAAGTAACATACAAGATAAACTTTACTATACTAAGTGTGCTAATAATGCTCAAAATCATACTTTCACTTAGTGTGATCTATTTCATCATATTTACCATGTATATTAACTAAAATTCACCTATGCTTGAGATTTTGTTTCATGCAGAGATTTTTCATGCTTTTGCTCCCTTATCAGCAGAAATTGTATGAAAACTGAATTAAAATCTACTGAAAAAACATAGAAAAACAGGCCATGATGCCCTGGCATCACAACACCAAACTTAAATCTTGCTTGTCCCCAAGCAAGAAGAGAATCATGCAATAAGGTTTGACATCCAAGGTAAGAAGAGTAGCAGTGTAATGTTCATGGTTAGCTAGCTTTCTATACATGCAACAATCACAAAAGAAATTCAGATGATTGATGCCTCTATCTAGCTCATTTTATGAAATCTTTTCTGTATGTTTCTTCCTTGAACAAGCTTGTCATTCTCTTTTTATCTTATCTTCTCAGGTGCTTTGCACCATGATTTGAAAGCTACGACTCTAAATGCTTTGTTTTCAAGTATTACCACTTGATACATAAGCACCACAAGCATTTAATCAGAGGACTCTTTTAGCTCATTTTGTTTTCTTGTCTTCTTGACTCTCTAATCATTGATGCTCAGAGCTTTGAGCTTTGAGGGAGTGCTTTTGCACTTGAGCTTAGCCTTGACTCTAAATGTTTTGTTTTCAAGCTTTTTGCTTGATACATAAACACCACAAGCACTTAACAATTGAATTGTCATTGGTACTCAGAGCCTTCAACTTTCTCATTCTCTCCCTTTTCTTTTCTTGCCTTATTTGCAATTGCTTTTTCAAGGTTTTCATGATTTCAAAAATTTCATAAAATGTCCTAGATGAAGACTTCAATTAAATAAATTCAAATGCAATTGAGCAACAATAGTCATGCTAGCTTCCCAATACTTATATGCTAATGCTAACTTCTTCTTAAATGACCTTGTTTGTTTATGATAATGAAACTTCATTGCTTTGGACTCACAAAAATTCAAGATGGCAATCATAATGTCACAGCAACATATTGTAATTCAAAAATCAAACTATGCTTATTCATAAGGAGCAAGCACACATACATACAAAGAAATTAGAAGACAATCATGCAATTGAATGTACTGGAACTAAGTAAGAGAAAAAAGGAACTTTACCACCTTGTAGTTCATCTTCATTGTTATTGCCCTTTTCTCCTACTTTTCTCCCTTCCCACACCAATTTAGACTAATTACTTGTCTTCAAGCAGCAAATAAAACAGTGGTGGTAGGGTCTATGATGCATCATGAACGTCTTACATACTGAAATGTAAGTGATGTATGTGCTCAAGCAAGCAAAAATTAAGGATAACACTACAAGCCAAAGAAGCACAGACATTATGATTGTACAAACAAGTGGTGTTGCTGGATACATTGCATAGAAAAATAAGTGGCACACTAAACTTAGTGTGACACTTTCTCTTGGAATTGATGCAAGTATCCAGAAAGATTGAAAACAGATTGTTGCAGGGCAACACCAAACTTAGAATGTGATCATATGCCAATTTTATTTGAAAAGAAGCTAAGTAAAAGGAACTGTTGTATTAATAACAAAATCACCAAGAGCCAGAGCTGTCACGAATAGGGGCTTCTTGGTAAGGCATTAACACAAACAGTTGCAGAGCATAGAAAACAAAGAACAAAAATAATTACATGAACAAGCCAAAACAAAAGAAAATGTCTAATCTAGGTAATCAACCAACCGGTAGTTTGTTAATCACAATCAAACCCCGGCAACGGCGCCATAAACTTGATAGCATGGAAAACTTGTCTCTCAACAAATTTCCCTTCGGCAAGTATACCAAATTTTCGTAAAGTAATAACTCACAAAAGAGTGAGGTCGAATCCCACAGAGATTAACGGATTAAGAAATCAATGGTTGATTAATTATCCTAGTCAGACGATTCAGATTTGGATAATGAGCAGCAGGAATTGTAAATTGATAGAAAAGAAAGGAAAAGCAATAAAGTGCAGAAAAGTAAAATGACAAGAAAAGTAAATGTAAGAACTAAAAATAAAATGAACATTGGGATCAAGAGATATTGCAATCCTTCGGATCATGTTCATTCTCATCTCTTTCTCAATCAATGCGTTCATTGATCTCCTTGGCAATCTTAAGTGATCGAATTACAATTCCTTGTAATTCAATCTCTCAAATCTTGATCAATAGCCAATTCCTTGGTCAATTGCTCATGAGAAGAGATGAAGTATGGTCACTGATTATAACACATGCATTCCCAAATCAAGTGTTGATAGAATTATAGTCACCATATCCTTCCAACCCCAATTTGGTCCAACATGAGAAAGCATTTCTAGCATGATCTCCTCATTCCTCTTCCAAGGTTCAGAAGAGATCCAAGTATGAATAGCTTCTTTTCCAGGATAACTACCCAATTGGATGAAGATTGAAAGCTTTCTAGTAAAATCAAGAGAAAAGAAAGAAGAAGAAGAATGAGAACTACAATTGATCCATTGAATCACAATAGAGCTCTCTAACCCAATGAAAAGAGTTAGTTGATCATTGCTCTACCAAAATAGAAAAGAAAGAAAGTGCAGAAAAGTAAAGGTGAAGATTAAAATAAAAATTAAAACTTCAAAATTCATAAATGAAAAATACAAACTAGAATTAAACTCCTACTAAGAAAAGAAAAAGAAGAGAAAAGGAAGAAGAGTGTAGGAGGGGAGGGGTCCGAAGACCCACTCCCTTTGGAGTGTGCCAACTCACAGAAGTTCGAATTGATCTTCACTCTCTCCCACTTCCTTCAATTCTCCGTTTCCAGTTCATTTTCAAAGTAAAAGCTAAGGCCTTTATATAGGCTCTCCTAAATTACAAAATAAAATTAAAAGCAAATTACAATGAAATGAAAATTTCTATTCTAGATGCTTCTTGTGGCCTTGATTGGTTGACACTTGTGAGCTTGCTTGCTTGAGCTTTGAAGTAGACTTGAGAGAGAAGTGAATCAAATTGAGGTCCAAGATGACTTGGTGTTGTTGTTGCCGTTAGCCCTACTAACGCTACAAGTGTGGCGTTAGTGCTAAAGTTAGTGTGGCTAACATCACACTTGCTACCTAGTTGGTGTTTTGGGGCTTAAAAGATGCCTCCGGTTTCTACTCAAATTTTATTCCCACTATAGAGTATTATATATCTTTGGAAAGCTCTAAATGTCAGCTTTCTAATGCAACTGAAATCATCTCAATTGGACCTCTGTAACTCAAGTTATGCTCCTTTCAAGGGGACAGGGTTGCTGGCATAGTGGCTGGCGTTATTGGCAAACGTGAGTGCCAATAACATCCGCGATCAGGGGCTGAAAATTGCCCGTTTCTGAAGCTTAACTTAATGTCCATCCCATACTATTATATATTGTTGGAAAGCCCTGGATGTCTGCTTTCCAACGCCTTTGGAAGCGCATCATTTGGAGCTCTACAACTCGAGTTATACTTCATGGAAGGTGATGAGGTCAGCTGGCCTTACTACAGGTTGATACCATGTTCATCTTTGCACTTTCCGGGCAGGTTTTCTCCCTCAAATTTAGTGTCCACCATGTAGTGCCATATATGCTTGGAAAGCTCCAGAATCCTACTTTCCAATGCCACTGGAACACCTCATTTGGAGCTTTGTGGCTCAAGTTATTCTTGTTTGAAGAAGGCATGGTCAGGCTGCCGGGTGATATTTTTGCCTACGTTAATGTCCAAGTTAACTACACTAACGTGGCCATTAACGTGGGTCTTCCTTTGCTTCGCCAACGTTAGTGGCACTCACCTTTTCCACTAACGTTGGCGTTTTTCTTTCCTTCCACGTTAGTCCCCACGTTAATGTAACTAACGTGGAAGCTAACGTGAGTCTTCTAGCCTTCGCAAACGTTAGTGGCACTCACCTTTACCACTAACGTTGGCGTTTCCCTTTCCTTCTTTAAAGTTAATGCCATTAACTTTCTCACTAACATTGGGACTTCGCTTTTCTTCCACGTTAGTGCCCACGTTAGTGAAGCTAACGGGGTCGCTAACGTGGGTCTTCTTGCCTTTTGCTAACGTTAGTGGCGTTAACGTTCTCACTACCTTTCCAAGCTTTCCTTCCTTCCACTTTAATGGCCACGTTAGTGGCGCTAATGTAGCCACTAACGTGTCTCTTCTCTGCTTCTTTTGGTCTGAAATCAAGCAAACAAAGTGTATCAAAGTAACATACAAGATAAACTTTACTATACTAAGTGTGCTAATAATGCTCAAAATCATACTTTCACTTAGTGTGATCTATTTCATCATATTTACCATGTATATTAACTAAAATTCACCTATGCTTGAGATTTTGTTTCATGCAGAGATTTTTCATGCTTTTGCTCCCTTATCAGCAGAAATTGTATGAAAACTGAATTAAAATCTACTGAAAAAACATAGAAAAACAGGCCATGATGCCCTGGCATCACAACACCAAACTTAAATCTTGCTTGTCCCCAAGCAAGAAGAGAATCATGCAATAAGGTTTGACATCCAAGGTAAGAAGAGTAGCAGTGTAATGTTCATGGTTAGCTAGCTTTCTATACATGCAACAATCACAAAAGAAATTCAGATGATTGATGCCTCTATCTAGCTCATTTTATGAAATCTTTTCTGTATGTTTCTTCCTTGAACAAGCTTGTCATTCTCTTTTTATCTTATCTTCTCAGGTGCTTTGCACCATGATTTGAAAGCTACGACTCTAAATGCTTTGTTTTCAAGTATTACCACTTGATACATAAGCACCACAAGCATTTAATCAGAGGACTCTTTTAGCTCATTTTGTTTTCTTGTCTTCTTGACTCTCTAATCATTGATGCTCAGAGCTTTGAGCTTTGAGGGAGTGCTTTTGCACTTGAGCTTAGCCTTGACTCTAAATGTTTTGTTTTCAAGCTTTTTGCTTGATACATAAACACCACAAGCACTTAACAATTGAATTGTCATTGGTACTCAGAGCCTTCAACTTTCTCATTCTCTCCCTTTTCTTTTCTTGCCTTATTTGCAATTGCTTTTTCAAGGTTTTCATGATTTCAAAAATTTCATAAAATGTCCTAGATGAAGACTTCAATTAAATAAATTCAAATGCAATTGAGCAACAATAGTCATGCTAGCTTCCCAATACTTATATGCTAATGCTAACTTCTTCTTAAATGACCTTGTTTGTTTATGATAATGAAACTTCATTGCTTTGGACTCACAAAAATTCAAGATGGCAATCATAATGTCACAGCAACATATTGTAATTCAAAAATCAAACTATGCTTATTCATAAGGAGCAAGCACACATACATACAAAGAAATTAGAAGACAATCATGCAATTGAATGTACTGGAACTAAGTAAGAGGAAAAAGGAACTTTACCACCTTGTAGTTCATCTTCATTGTTATTGCCCTTTTCTCCTACTTTTCTCCCTTCCCACACCAATTTAGACTAATTACTTGTCTTCAAGCAGCAAATAAAACAGTGGTGGTAGGGTCTATGATGCATCATGAACGTCTTACATACTGAAATGTAAGTGATGTATGTGCTCAAGCAAGCAAAAATTAAGGATAACACTACAAGCCAAAGAAGCACAGACATTATGATTGTACAAACAAGTGGTGTTGCTGGATACATTGCATAGAAAAATAAGTGGCACACTAAACTTAGTGTGACACTTTCTCTTGGAATTGATGCAAGTATCCAGAAAGATTGAAAACAGATTGTTGCAGGGCAACACCAAACTTAGAATGTGATCATATGCCAATTTTATTTGAAAAGAAGCTAAGTAAAAGGAACTGTTGTATTAATAACAAAATCACCAAGAGCCAGAGCTGTCACGAATAGGGGCTTCTTGGTAAGGCATTAACACAAACAGTTGCAGAGCATAGAAAACAAAGAACAAAAATAATTACATGAACAAGCCAAAACAAAAGAAAATGTCTAATCTAGGTAATCAACCAACCGGTAGTTTGTTAATCACAATCAAACCCCGGCAACGGCGCCATAAACTTGATAGCATGGAAAACTTGTCTCTCAACAAATTTCCCTTCGGCAAGTATACCAAATTTTCGTAAAGTAATAACTCACAAAAGAGTGAGGTCGAATCCCACAGAGATTAACGGATTAAGAAATCAATGGTTGATTAATTATCCTAGTCAGACGATTCAGATTTGGATAATGAGCAGCAGGAATTGTAAATTGATAGAAAAGAAAGGAAAAGCAATAAAGTGCAGAAAAGTAAAATGACAAGAAAAGTAAATGTAAGAACTAAAAATAAAATGAACATTGGGATCAAGAGATATTGCAATCCTTCGGATCATGTTCATTCTCATCTCTTTCTCAATCAATGCGTTCATTGATCTCCTTGGCAATCTTAAGTGATCGAATTACAATTCCTTGTAATTCAATCTCTCAAATCTTGATCAATAGCCAATTCCTTGGTCAATTGCTCATGAGAAGAGATGAAGTATGGTCACTGATTATAACACATGCATTCCCAAATCAAGTGTTGATAGAATTATAGTCACCATATCCTTCCAACCCCAATTTGGTCCAACATGAGAAAGCATTTCTAGCATGATCTCCTCATTCCTCTTCCAAGGTTCAGAAGAGATCCAAGTATGAATAGCTTCTTTTCCAAGATAACTACCCAATTGGATGAAGATTGAAAGCTTTCTAGTAAAATCAAGAGAAAAGAAAGAAGAAGAAGAATGAGAACTACAATTGATCCATTGAATCACAATAGAGCTCTCTAACCCAATGAAAAGAGTTAGTTGATCATTGCTCTACCAAAATAGAAAAGAAAGAAAGTGCAGAAAAGTAAAGATGAAGATTAAAACAAAAATTGAAACTTCAAAATTCATAAATGAAAAATACAAACTAGAACTAAACTCCTACTAAGAAAAGAAAAAGAAGAGAAAAGGAAGAAGAGTGTAGGAGGGGAGGGGTCCGAAGACCCACTCCCCTTGGAGTGTGCCAATTCACAGAAGTTCGAATTGGTCTTCACTCTCTCCCCCTTCCTTCAATTCTCCGTTTCCAGTTCATTTTCAATGTAAAAGCTAAGGCCTTTATATAGGCTCTCCTAAATTACAAAATGAAATTAAAAGCAAATTACAATGAAATGAAAATTTCTATTCTAGATGCTTCTTGTGGCCTTGATTGGTTGACATTTGTGGGCTTGCTTGCTTGAGCTTTGAAGTGGACTTGAGAGAGAAGTGAATCAAATTGAGGTCCAAGATGACTTGGCGTTGTTGCTGCCGTTAGCCATACTAACGCTGCAAGTGTGGCGTTAGTGCTAAAGTTGGTGTGGCTAACGTCACACTTGCTACCTAGTTGGTGTTTTGGGGCTTAAAAGATGCCTCTGGTTTATGCTCCAATTTCATGTGCACTATAGAGTATTATATATCTTTGGAGAGCTCTAAATGTCAGCTTTCTAACGCAACTGGAACCACCTCAATTAGACCTCTGTAACTCAAATTATGCTCCTTTGAAGGGGACAGGGTTGCTGGCATAGTGGCTGGCGTTATTGGCAAACGTGAGTGCCAATAACGTCCGCGATTAGGGGCTAAAAATTGCCCGTTACTGAAGCTCAACTTAATGTTCACCCCATACTATTATATATTGTTGGAAAGCCTTGGATGTCTACTTTCCAACACCTTTGGAAGCGCATCATTTGGAGCTCTAGAACTCGAGTTATACTTCTTGGAAGGTGAAGAGGTCAGCTGGCCTTACTATAGGTTGATACCATGTTCATCTTTGCACTTTCGGGGCAGGTTTTCTCCCTCAAATTTAGTGTCTACCATGTAGTGCCATATATGCTTGGAAAGCTCTAGAATCCTACTTTCCAATGCCACTGGAATCACCTCATTTGGAGTTTTGTGGCTCAAGTTATTCTTGTTTGAAGAAGGCATGGTCAGGCTGCCGGGTGAGATTTTTGCCTACGTTAATGTCCACGTTAACTACACTAACGTGGCAATTAACGTGGGTTTTCCTTTGCTTCGCCAACGTTAGTGGCACTCACCTTTTCCACTAACATTGGCGTTTCCCTTTCCTTCCACGTTAGTCTCCATGTTAATGTAACTAACGTGGAAGCTAACGTGAGTCTTCTAGCCTTTGTAAACGTTAGTGGCACTCACCTTTACCACATACGTTGGCGTTTCCCTTTCCTTCTTCAAAGTTAATGGCATTAACTTTCTCACTAACGTTGGGGCTTCTCTTTTCTTCCACGTTAGTGCCCACGTTAGTGAAGCTAACGAGGTCACTAACGTGAGTCTTCTTTCCTTTTGCTAACGTTAGTGGCGTTAACGTTCTCACTAGCTTTCCAAGCTTTCCTTCCTTCCACTTAATGGCCACGTGAGTGGTGCTAACGTAGCCACTAACGTGGCTCTTCTCTACTTCTTTTGGTCTAAAATCAAGCACATAAAGTGTATCAAAGTAAGATACAAGATAAACTTTACTATACTAAGTGTGCTAATAATGCTCAAAATCAAACTTTCACTTAGTGTGATCTATTTCATCATATTTACCACGTATATTAACCAAAATTCACCTATGCTTGAGATTTTATTTCATGCAGAGATTTTTCATGCTTTTGCTCCTTTATCAACAGAAATTGTATGAAAACTGAATTAAAATCTACTGAAAAAGCATAGAAAAACAGGCCATGATGCCCTGACATCACATTTGATACGCGGAAAACTTGTCTTGCAACAAATTTCCGTCGGCAAGTGTACCGAATTCGTCGTCAAGTAAAAACACACAATAGAGTGAGGTCGAATCCCACAGAGATTGATTGATCAAGCAACTTTAATTAGAGGAATGTTCTACTTGAACGAGTCAGAATTTGAGTTGAGAATTGCAGAAAATTAAATGGCGGGAAAGTAAATGGCAGAAACAGTAAATGCTGGAAATAAAGAGCTGAATGTAATTGGCGGAAAGTAAATTGCAGAATCTTAAATAGGAATGGGGTAATTGCTCATAAAAGTAAATGCAGAAATTAAAGAAAATGGGTAAGATCAGAAATGGGAGTTCATTGGGCTCAGGAGATGTTGCATTCTCCAGATCAAGTTCATTTTCATTTCTTCCTCAATCAATGCATTCATTGATCTCCTTGGCAATCTTAAGTGATCAAATTATAATTCCTTGTAATTCAATCTCTCAAATCTTGATCAATAGCCAATTTCTTGGTCAATTGCTCATGAGAAGAGATGAAGTATGGTCACTAATTATACCACATGCATTTCCCAAATCAAGTGTTGGAAGGTTTATAGTCACATATCCATCCACACCCAATTTGGTCCAGCATGAGAAAGCATTTCTAGCATGATCCCTTCATTCCTCTTTCAAGGTTCAGAAGAGATCTAAGTATGAATAGCTTCTTTTCCAAGATAACTACCCAATTGGATGAAGATCGAAAGCTTTCTAGTAAAATCAAGAGAAAAGATAGAAGAAGGAGAATGAAAACTAAAATTGATCCATCAAATTACAACAGAGCTCCCTAACCCAATGAAAGGGATTTAGTTATTCATAGCTCTGGAAAATGAAAACAAAGATGGAGAATACATGCTGAAAGTAAACTAGAAGTGTAGAGAAAGTAAAATACAGAGAGTAATTCTAGGCCAAAGGCTCCCTAAAGTTTTCAGCCCCTCAACTAATTCAAAGCTACTCCTATATATACTACTCTTCTGATCTTCTAGTTGGCTCTTCAAGTCTTGGGTATGGGCCTTTGGATCCTGAGTTTGAAGCAGGTATCTCCATCATTGGGCTTAGCTTTGCTTGCAGAGAGAAAGTGTGAAGTAGGCAGGGACTTTTAGTTCAGGACGTTAGTGGTGTTATCGTTAAGTGAAAGTGTGGGTTCGAGAATGTTAGTGACAATCACCTTTTTCACTAACGTTGCTCACCCAAGTATGAGCCACGTTAACCTCAATGTTAGTGGCACAAACGTTGCCACTAACGTTGCCTCTTGGTCCTTCGCACACGTTATTGGGACTTACCTTTCGCAATAACATTGATAAACCTCCCCCTTCCCTACGTTAGAGTCCACGTTAACTTAGTTAACGTGGCTTTTAACGTAAGCTTGCCAATCCTTCGAGAACGTTAGTGACACTTACCTTTGTCACTAACGTTCCAATGTGCCCCTCTTTCTCACGTTAGAGTCCACGTTAATTAAGTTAACGTGGCTTCTAACGTAGTCATGCTAGCCATCTCCAACGTTAGTGACAAAAGTGAGTGTCACTAACGTTGGCTCATCATCTCTTTATCCACGTTAGCTTCCACGTTAACTAAGTTAACGTGAGAGTTAACGTTGTTCATGGTGGCTCTTGGTGGTTCACCCCAACGTTAGTGACAAAGGTAAGTGTCACTAACGTTGGCGACCAATTGCTCTCTCCACGTTAGCTTCCACGTTAACTAAGTTAACGTGGCTTATGGAAGCTTGGCCAACATTAGTGACAAAGGTGAATGTCACTAACGTTGGCTTCCCTTTTGCTTCTTAACGTTAGAGTCCACGTTAACTAAGTTAACGTGGCAACTAACGTGGCCAATTATGAGCTTGGCCCAACGTTAGTGACAAAGGCGAGTGTCACTAACGTTGGCCTTGTTGTCTTCTTCTACGTTAGAGTTCACGTTAACTTAGTTAACGTGACTCTTAACGTGGGCTTATGATGGCTTCGAGGGCGTTATTGGCGATTACCTTTCTCATTAAGTTTGCAAGTTAGCACCCATTCCACGTTAGAGGTCACGTTAGTGGTTCTTCTTTGCTTCCTTTCTCCTGAAATCAAGCAACAAAGTGCATCAAAGTTCTGGTCCAAGTCATGAGTCATGCATCATCCAATTTATCATATAATTTATGAAAAATCCTCATGAAATCATGTAAAGTGCACAATGTATGCTTGAATCAAGATGTAAGTAAATATCTACCCAAAACTAACTTATTTTCTAAGAAAATGCATGAAACTACCCTAAAAACAGTAAAGAAAAGGTCAGTGAAACTGGCCAAAATGCCCTGGCATCACAACACCAAACTTAAAGCTTGCTTGTCCCTAAGCAAGTACTGGAACAAGAGAATGATGATTGGAATGCCAAGAGAAATGAGTCATTCTTGTGGAAGTCATGTTTCTGGTTTTATGGTGGTTTCATGCATAGCAACTTAGGTTGATTCCTTCACTGGCTTTCAGACCTTTATCATGTTCTAGAATACTCAATGTGATTGCATCCCATGAGACTTTTATTCATTGATCCTTTTGTTGTCATTTCAGGGCTTATTTGTGTTCTTAGGCTAAGTGCTCTGTAAAGGGGCAACTCTTTAGAATAAGCTTTCAGCCAACACTCCCGAACCAGTTGGTTCAAGGTGCTAGGTGTTGAAGCACCCCTAAGGACTTACTTCCTCAAGTCTCTCCCCCATACATACACACCAGAGGCACATGGTTTGTTTATTTTCTTTCCTTGAGGTCTTGGTGTCCAGCACCTCTTTGGGTTACTAAATGTTCTGTAGCAAAGATTGCTATTGATAGTGGACTTTCAGCTGAGAATCCCGGGTTAGTTAACCCAAGTTACCAAGTGATAAAGCACCCCTAAGAGCTTAGTAATCCAAGCAGATCCTTGGTACAGGAACACCACAGACACATCCCTCAAGGCTCAAACCCTTGGTGCCTAGCCTCTTTTCTTGCTATTATTATTATTTTTTGTCTTCAACTTTGATTGTTCTTTCCCTTTTTCTTATTAGGATCTTATTATTTAGCTAGTCTCATGGGTATGTTCAAAGCATAGTATTCACTTATGACCACACCCCAAACTCAGGAACTTACTCCATAGTATGAACTCCACTCTGGTCTTTTATAAAACACTCATTCTCTTTTCATTTGATTCAAAAGGACAAGCATACAAATAAGTAAGGAGATGATGCAGTAATGACATTCAGACTAGCCAACACAACCCTAATCAACAAAAAGTTTAAAAGACAGAATTGAAAAAGGTTCAAACTATCGTGGAAGCATGTTCTATCTCATACAAGATCTTCCTTATTTAAAGCATAGAAAAAGATGGACCAAAGAAGGAACTCCACCACCTTTTACTCATGTGGATGCCCATGCTCTCCTCCTTGCTTGTCCTCTTTGTGTCCTCTTGCATTTCCTCGCACCCGTGCCAATCTTGCTTGCTTCCAATCCTCAAGTGCCTTCCCCACTGATTCATGACTCTCTTCCACCCTTTATCTTTCTTCTCGTGCTAATTCATCCCTTATTTCTTCATACCTTGCGATTCCTGGATGCAATATAGGCAGCTGTCCTACTAAGTATCCGAGCCTAGCTTGAGTGTTTATATGATGCCCAGTCTCGCTTATGTAAACTCCTTCTGTGAATGCCCTTTGCTCGTCCAATAGTTCTGCCTGTTCTATTTGTCTTCGATGCATCTCATGTATGTGTGCACCTTGATGTGCTTGGATGTTGATTAGCTTTTGGATAGATTCTTGTTGTTTATTTTGCCTTTGTTCTATCCTGTGGAATGTTTCACTCCATTGTTGTCCTTGACTCAGTTGCTGCTCCATCATTTGCTTTTGCCACTCCCCTTATTGAGTCATCCATCTTGAGAGTGATTCCTCTTGCTGCCCCATCATCTGTAGTTGAAGCTCTTTCTGTGCTCCTTGGCTTTCCAAATAGTGTCGAGATAGGCCATCAATGGCTTCCTGTAGTTGGTGCATATCCAAAGTGGCTGGTGCTTGCCCCTCTAAGACTTGTCCTTCTACTACTTGAGGGGCTGGCCTCTTCCTTTGCTTCCGTTGAGGCAGGGGAGATGCGGTAGCATGCATCCGTCGAACGGTTATTGGAATGCCTTCTTTTATCCACACGGGGTCCTCATCTTCAAACACCACCCCAGCTTTCTTGCATAGTCGGTAAATAGTGCTGGGGTACCTTAACTTTCCTCTTGAGTCGCTTTTCTCTCCCATCTTTCTAATTCCTGCGGCTATGAGTTCATGAACCTTGATCTCTCCTCCTTTGAGTATACAGTGCACCATTGTGGCTCTCTTGAGATTCACCTCCGAGTTGTTCCCTGCTGGGAGGATAGACCTCCTTACAATTTCGAACCACCCTTTTGCTTCCGGAGTGAGGTCTGCTTTCTTAATGAACCTTGGTCTCCTATCCGCATATCTTTCCTAGTCAGCTCCGGGTACACAAATATCTTGCACAATCTGGTCATAATTGGGGTTATTGTCCAGTCTTGAATGATAACTCTCTTCTTCAAACGGTATGGACCGTAGCTTTAATGCCCTCATGACACTCATGGGACCAAAATCCACAGTCTTTCCTCTCACAAAGCTTGTATATGACTCATCTGCCTTATCATATTGGACCGTATTTACATAAAATTCTCTTACAATATTTGCATTCACGTTAATGACCGGATCAGTGAGGAGCTCCTATCTTCACTTTTCTACCTCCTTTGTGATTTCGGGACACTCAGTTTTCCTAACTTGAAACCCCAGCTCATAAATGATCTCCTTATCCACCATCCATCCGTATTGCAATGCATGGTGCAAGCTTCTAAATCTCTTTTCATCATACGGGTGTTGCTCCATAGGATCCTTTCCTTTCTTTCTTTTAGAGCTCGAAGATGCCATGAATGAGAGTAAATGTGTGAAGGTGGTAAGGGTGTGGAGACTTTTGGCTGTTTAGGGTTGAGTGTAATGAAGGGAGTGAGTGGGAATGTTTTTAATGGGATAGGAAGTTCTTGGTTCCGAAAGGGAGAGGTGTGAAGAGTGGGATACGGAGCAAGGGTCACTTATATAGGGAGGTTGTGAATGAATGTAGGGTGTGGATTAATGGAGTGATTGTTTGATGGACGGTTGGGGTTGTGCATGGGGAAAGGACAAGGATCATCACTTTATGAGGGCTATTAGGTCGGTCTTCAAGGGTCTCCTTTCTTCAATGTTGCATGGCAACATTTTCCAATGCATTCCCCTTTGGGGCACGTGTGTAATCCCTCTTCATGAAGTGGCCGAACCTTCTTCATTTAATTGTCCAATCAATCTTCTCCAATGCTCCTTTCCTTTTTCCTATAAAAATAAAATAAAAAAAATCAATATCATAAAAAAAAGATTTAAACTTTACGGCTAGAATAATAAAGAAAAAGAATTAGATTGTTTATTCATGAATACCAACTAACTAATTAACTGTGCATCCTTATATGCATATTCGTGGTACCTTGGATGACACCAAACTTAGTTTGGAACACTGTGATGAAAAGTTTGTGTTCAAAGCTCCAAGACTAGCATGCTCTGGGTTGCATTCATGCTTTCTTGGCATGCTTTGAACACCAAACTTATTCTTCACTATATACTGCATAATAAGGATTTTACCAAGTGTTTGTCAAGTTTGGGTTGGAATTCATAAATATTGACTTATTCACTATTTTCTAAAAGCATATAAAATATGGGTTGCCTCCCATGAAGCGCTTCTTTAGAGTCACTAGCTTGACGTTTCACCTTCATCAGGGAGGTCGATAGTGCTTCAAGTCTTCTCCTCTGGCAGTAGACCTATATCCAGTAGTTGTATCAATGATCTCTACATGTTCCAAGGAGAGAACTCTGTTGATAGCGAAGACCTTAGGTAACTGAGATGGCACAGTGGGGAGATCAGGGGGGATATTTGGGAAGTAAGCTGAGATCACTTTATCCCCTGGAGAGAAGTCCTCTGTAGGGATCTTTTTGTTCCTCCACCTCCTTGGTACCTTCTTCTTTGTTCCTTGTGATGTTGTCTTACTCTTTGTGGTCTCTTCTTCTAAAGGAATTTTGAAGTTATCTTCACATGCCTCTGGTGGTTTAGGTTCTTCCAGCTTTTCCTTGAGCTGTGACAGCTGCTTGTTTCCTTGTCCATCAACCAAGGAAATCTTCGGAAGAGCTTGTTGTTCTTTAGTACTCATCTCTTTCTTCAGTATCTCACTGTGATCCTTCCTTGGTTCCTTGTTCTCTTGATCTGCTTCTTGTGAGTGTTTGAAAACAGTGAAGGCGAGCTGTTCATCATGGATCCTCAAAATTAGCTCCCCTCGCTCCACATCTATGAGTGCTCTGGCTGTAGCTAGGAATGGTCTTCCCAATATGATTGGGTGAGTGTTTCTCTCTTCCATGTCCAATATGACGAAGTCTGCTGGGAGGAAGTATTTCCCAACCTTTACTAACACATTTTCCACCACTCCTATTGCTTATTTTTGAGTTTTGTCAGCCAGCCTGATGACTACATCTGTGGGCATTATCTCATTGATCTGCAGCCTCTTCACAAGGGACAAGGGCATTAAATTGATGCTTGCTCCCAAATCGCAGAGTGCTCTATCAAACATTGTTTCTTCTATGGCTCAGGGTATGTGAAAACTCCCTGGGTCCTTTCTTTTTGTAGGCAACTCTGGTTGAATGAGGGCGCTGCACTCCATGTTCATCACTATAGTTTGGCCTCCCTTGAGTGAGCTTTTCCTGGGAAGCAGTTCCTTCATATACTTGATGTATGCAGGCATTTGTTGGATGGTCTTGATTAATGGTATGTTTACATGCAGAGATGCAAACAAGTCAAGAAATCTTGAGTATATTCTCTTCTCCACAGCACCATTGAGTAGTTGAGGAAAGGGTGCATAGAGTCTCAGTAGCTCCTGTTGTGAGATTTTTAGTTCTTGGTGATCTTTTTCCTTCTCCTCTGCTGAGGTATCTCCAGGTTGTTCTGATGGCTTGTTTGGCTTGTCCTCAGTCTCCTTATCACTTATAGTGACCATCTTGCAATCTTCCCATCTTACTTTCTTTGTTTCTCCTCTCGGATTTTTCTCTGTGTCACTTGGGAATCCATCTGTAGGTTTGGGAATCTGCTCAGAGAGATACCCTACTTGAGATTCCAACCTCTTGATGGTGTCTCCCTGGTTCTTAAAATTTGCTCACACTTCCTCCTTGAACACCTTGATGTCTTGAATCTCTTTGCCTATGCCTTCAAGTAGATTCTCAATCCTTGAGAGTCTGTCATCAAATGATGGTGGATTGGGATTAGAGGTGGAGGGATGAGAAATGTTATTTTGGTTTTGATATGGATGTGGAGAGGTGTTATCATGGTGGTGTTGATATGTTCTCTGTGTGAATTGTTGGTGAGCTGCATTGTTGTTGGGGTTGTGACGTCTCTGATCTTGGCCTTGATCTTGTTGATTCCCCCACCTAAAGTTTGGGTGATTCCTCTATCAAGGGTTGTAGGTCTTGGAGTATGGATCATGGTTTTGCCTAGATGAATTCCCAATGTAGTTGCCTTGCTCCTGACTACCCTATGCTTCTTCATTCACTCATTCTTGGGTTGCTGATGAAGTGGTGATTGCTGCTACTTGGTTCCTCTCCATCTTCTTGGTGAGGTCAGCCAGCTGCTTGGTAATGAGCTTATTTTGGGCCAACAGAGCATCTACATTGTTTAGCTCCATCACTCCTCTAGTGTTCCCTCTTTCAGAAGCATAGAAATAGTCCTTTTCTGCTACAGTTTCAATGACATATATGGCCTCCTCAATGGTCTTCTTCTTGTTCAGAGATCCCCGGAAGAGTGGTCTACTGCTTTCTTTGATTCATAAGAAAGGCCTTCATAGAAAATGTGTAGCTGCATCCATTCATTGAACATATCTGGTGGACACCTCCTTGTCAGATCCTTGAACCTCTCCCATGCATCATATAGAGTCTCACCATCTTGTTGCCTGAAAGTTTGGAACTCAGCTCTCAGCCTGTTGATTCTTTGGGAAGGATAGAATCTGGCTAAAAATTTATTCACCACATCTTCCCAAGTTGTCAAACTCTCCTTCGGAAAAGACTCTAGCCACTTGGCTGCCTTATCCTTGAGTGAGAATGGAAATAAGAGCAGTCTATAGGCGTCAGGATGAACACCATTAGACTTCACCGTGTCACATATCCTCAGGAAGGTGGTTAGATGTTGATTGGGGTCTTCTTGGACTCCTCCTCCTCCGAACAGTTGTTCTGAACAAGGGTGATGAGCTGCGGTTTTAGTTCAAAATTATTGGCATGGATGGTCGGCTTTTGAATGCTACTTCCACAGTTTCCTGGGTTTGGATTGATGTAAGAGCCTAAAACTCTTCTCTCCTCCCCAGCATGATTTGCTCGACCTTCTCTGCCATGGTTGTGAGCCTCTTCTTCATGATGGTTTTCCATGTTTTCTTCCATGTTTGCTTCAAAGTATTCCTTCTCTTCCTCGGCACCCACTACTCATTTTTCTCTTGCTTCCCTTCTTAATCTGAGGAAGGTCCTCTCAGGTTCTAAATCAAAAGAAGTTGAAGCCCCGCTTCTTCTCCCTGTCATACAACCAACAAAGCACAAGCAAGGAAAATAGATGCAGGAAGTATTTCTGTTAGAATTACTGTTAGTGTGAGTGATGCAATATATCAAACCGTTAGTGGGTCAGTGAACTGAATTGTAAATAACTAAAAAAAAAACAAAAAAGTAGGGGGAGGGGAAGAAATTAACTAAAACTGAAAGTAAATTACTCAAACGGAAAATTAAATCAAACAAACTAAAAATGCTCAATCTAGATATCCTCCAATTTAATCATTGTTGATTCAAAATCAATCCCCGGCAACGGCGCCATAAACTTATATTCCCAATCCACCATCATTTACCACTGGAGCTGGAACACAAAGCTCTCTGGGCTCTTAAGATACTAAATTTTGACAGCATTGCTGCTGGTGCAAAGAGGATCCTGCAACTGCAAGAGATGGAGGAATTTAGATCTCAAGCCTATGAATATGCCAAGATTTATAAAGAAAAGGCAAAGAGAAGACAAGACCTGCATCTGGCACCAAGGAGTTTTGAAAAGGGGAAACAAGTACTCCTTTACAACTCCAAATTGAGACTGTTCCCTGGCAAACTCAAGTCAAGGTGGTCAGGACCCTTCCTTGTCACAAAGGTCTCCCCATACGGGCACATAGAAATCATGGACGAAGGTTCAGAGAGGACATTCACTGTGAACGGACAAAGACTCAAACATTATATGGGCAACATGGGGGAAAACCCCAGAGTAAAGTATCATCTCAATTAATTGAGGAATCGTCGAGCTAGCGACGATAAAAGAGCGCTCTGTTGGGAGGCAACCCAACCTCAGGTAGTTTCCTTTTCATCTTTATTTCAATAAAGGTCACAAGTTATTTCCCGTGTATTGCGAGGAGCTAAGTTTGGTGTTTCACACCAAAACAATCCAAGAGTAAAAGTGTAATTCTAAGTTTGGTGTTCCACCGAAGATATTAGTTAGAATCACACTACACTCCAATGGCAAAATGCTAGCTCCAACTAATCAGGGGAACCACTTAGCAGTAGTTTAGTCTTTAGTTAATAGTTACTTAGTTAATAACAACGTATGAGGCTCTCTGCAAGTATGCAATCTATTATACTAGGCAAGGAACTAAGTTTGGTGTTCACATACCAAATTAAGTTCAGAAATTCACAAGCATACATGCAAGCTAACTATTTCTCAAGTGCTTTGGGAACAAGCAATTTCCAATAACTTTGCAGGAACCTTCTGAGGAAATGGTGCACCATCATCCAAGGAAGTAAAGGAGCAAAAACTATGGATGATGACAACAAGGGGACAACTAGAAACCATCACCCGAAGGTCGTATTGTTACTTAATTACATATACTTGAAATTCTAAAAAAATTGGAAGTCCCAAGGTGCCCTTGATTAATAGTTACTCATTAGTTTAAATCGTTAGAATTTAATGTTTGTTTTTATTGCTTTTGTCATATATGTGCTGTCCACGATACCTGCTGCATCTTCACCTTGCTTATTTGTATGCTTGTCCCCTTTTGAATCAAATGAAAAGAGAATGAGTGTTTTATAAAAGACTAGAGTGGAGTTCATACTATGGAGTAAGTTCCAGAGTTTGTGGTGTGGTCATAAGTTAGTTAAGTTGGTTCAACCACAAGGTGGGAAGACAACTATCTGTCTTGAATACTATGCTTTGAACGCACCCCATGAGACTAGCTAAATAATAAGATCCTAATAAGAAAAAGGGAAAGAACAATCAAAGTTGAAGAATAAAAGAAAAAAAAATAATAGCAAGAAAAGAGGCTAGGCACCAAGGGTTTGAAGCTTGAGGGATGTGTCTGTGGTGTTCCTGTACCAAGGATCTGCTTGGATTACTAAGTTCTTAGGGGTGCTTTATCACCTGGTAACTTGGGTTAACTAACCCGGGATTATCAGCTGAAAGTCCACCATCAAGAGCAATCTTTGCTACAGAACATTTAGTAGCCCAAAGAGGTGCTGGACACCAAGACCTCAAGGAAAGAAAATAAATAAACCATGTGCCTGTGGTGTGTATGTATGGGGGAGAGACTTGAGGAAGTAAGTCCTTAGGGGTGCTTCAACACCTAGCACCTTGAACCAACTGGTTCGGGAGTGTTGGCTGAAAGCTTATTCTAAAGAGTTGCCCCTTTACAGAGCACTTAGCCTAAGAACACAAATAAGCCCTGAAATGACAACAAAAGGATCAATGAATAAAAGTCTCATGGGATGCAATCACAGTGAGTATTCTAGGACATGATAAAGGTCTGAAAGCCAGTGAAGGAATGAACCTAAGTTGCTATGCATGAAACCACCATAAAACCAGAAACATGACTTCCACAAGAATGACTCATTTCTCTTGGCATTCCATTCATCATTCTCTTGTTCCAGTACTTGCTTAGGGACAAGTAGGCTTTAAGTTTGGTATTGTGATGCCAGGGCATTTTGGCCAGTTTCACTGACTTTTCTTTACTGTTTTTAGGGTAATTTCATGCATTTTCTTAGAAAATAAGGTCTTTTTGGGTAGATATTCACTTACATCTTGATTCAAGCATACATTGTGCACTTTACATGATTTCATGAGGATTTTGCATGAATTTAATGACAAATTGGATGTTGCATTTCCCATGACTTGGATTAGAACTTTGATGCACTTTATTGCTTGATTTCAGGACAAAAGAAGCAAGGAAGAACCACGTTAGCAGCCACGTTAATCTAACTAACGTGACCTCTAACGTGGAATGGGAGCTAACTTGCAAAGTTAATGAGAAAAGTAATCGCCAATAACGCCCTCGAAGCCATCATAGCGCACGTTAAGAGTCACGTTAACTTAGTTAACGTGAACTCTAACATGGAAGAAGACAATAAGGCCAACGTTAGTGACACACCCCTTTGTCACTAACGTTGGACCAAGCTCATAATTGGCCACGTTAGTTGCCACGTTAACTTAGTTAATGTGGCTTCTAACGTTAAGAAGCAAAAGGGAAGCCAACGTTAGTGACATCCACCTTTGTCACTAACGTTGGCCAAGCTTCCATAAGCCACGTTAACTCCCACGTTAACTTAGTTAACGTGGAAGCTAACGTGGAGAGAGCAATTGGTCGCCAACGTTAGTGACACTTACCTTTGTCACTAACGTTGGGGTGAACCACCAAGAGCCACCATGAGCAACGTTAACTCCCATGTTAACTTAGTTAACGTGGAAGCTAACGTGGATAAAGAGGTAATGAGCCAACGTTAGTGACACTCACCTTTGTCACTAACGTTGGAGATGGCTAGCATGACTACGTTAGAAGCCATGTTAACATAGTTAACGTGGACTCTAACGTGAGAAAGAGGGGCACATTGGAACATTAGTGACAAAGGTAAGTGTCACTAACGTTCTCAAAGGAGTGGCAAGCTTACATTAAGAGCCACGTTAACTAAGTTAACGTGGACTCTAACGTAGGGAAGGGGGAGGTTTATCAACGTTATTGGGAAAGGTAAGTCCCAATAACATGTGCGAAGGACCAAGAGGCAACGTTAGTGGTAACGTTTGTGCCACTAACGTTGAGGTTAACGTGGCTCATACTTGGGTGAGCAACGTTAGTGAAAAAGGTGATTGTCACTAACGTTCTCTAACCCACACTTTCACTTAACATTAACACCACTAACGTCCTGAGCTAAAAGTCCCTGCTTACTTCACACTTTCTCTCTGCAAGCAAAGCTAAGCCCAATGATGAAGATAACTGCTTCAAACTCAGGATCCAAAAGCCCATACCCAAGACTTGAAGAGCCAACTAGAAGATCAGATGAGTAGTATATATAGGAGTAACTTTGAATTAGTTTAGGGGGCTGAAAACTTTAGGGAGCCTTTGGCCTAGAATTACTCTCTGTATTTTACTTTCTCTACACTTCTAGTTTACTTTCAGCATGTATTCTCCATCTTTGTTTTCATTTTCCAGAGCTATGAACAACTAAACCCTTTTCATTGGGTTAGGGAGCTCTGTTGTAATTTGATGGATCAATTTTAGTTTTCATTCTCCTTCTTCTATCTTTTCTCTTGATTTTACTAGAAAGCTTTCGATCTTCATCCAATTGGGTAGTTATCTTGGAAAAGAAGCTATTCATACTTGGATCTCTTCTAAACCTTGAAAGAGGAATGAAGGGATCATGTTAGAAATGCTTTCTCATGCTAGTCCAAATTGGGTGTGGATGGATATGTGACTATAATCCTTCCAACACTTGATTTGGGAAATGCATGTGGTATAATCAGTGACCATACTTCATCTCTTCTCATGAGCAATTGACCAAGGAATTGGCTATTGATCAAGATTTGAGAGATTGAATTACAAGGAATTGTAATCCGATCACTTAAGATTGCCAAGGAGATCAATGAATGCATTGATTGAGGAAGAGATGAAAATGAACTTGATCCAGAGAATGCAACATCTCCTGAGCCCAATGAACTCCCCATTTCTGATCTTACTCATTCTCTTTAATTTCTGCCATTTACTTTTATGAGCAATTGCCCCATCCCCATTTAAGATTCTGCAATTTACTTTCCGCCATTTACATTCAGCTCTTTATTTCCAGCATTTACTGTTTCTGCTATTTACTTTCCCCCCATTTAATTTTCTGTACTTCCCAACTCAAATTCTGGTTCACTCAACTAGAACATTCCTTAAATTAAAGTTGCTTGAACAATCAATCTCTGTGGGATTCGACCTTACTCTATTGTGAGTTTTTACTTGATGACGAATTCGGTACACTTGCCGAAGGAAATTTGTTGCTAGACAAGTTTTCCGCATATCAAATTTATGGCGCTGTTGCCGGGGATTGATTTTGAATCAACAATAATAAAATTAGAGGATAACTAGATTGAGCATTTTTAGTTTGTTTTATTTAATTTTCTGTTTGAGTAATTTACTTTCAGTTTTAGTTAATTTCTTCCCCTCCCCCTACTTTTTCGTTTTTTTTTTTAGTTATTTACAATTCAATTCACTGACCCACTAACTGTTTGATATATTGCATCACTCACACTAACAGTAATTCTAACAGAAATATTTTCTGCATCTATTTTCCTTGCTTGTGCTTTGTTAGTTGTATGACAGGGAGAAGAAGCGGGGCTTCAACTTCCTTTGATTCAGAACCTGAGAGGACCTTCCTTAGATTAAGGAGGGAAGCAAGAGAAAAACGAGTAGTGGGTGCCGAGGAAGAGGAGGAATACTTTGAACCAAACATGGAAGAAAACATGGAAAATCATCATGAAGAAGAGGCTCACAACCATGGCAGAGAAGGTCGAGCAAATCATGCTGGGGAGGAGAGAAGAGTTTTAGGCTCTTACATCAATCCAAACCCAGGAAACTGTGGAAGTAGCATTCAAAAGCCGACCATCCATGCCAATAATTTTGAACTAAAACCGCAGCTCATCACCCTTGTTCAGAACAACTGTTCGGAGGAGGGGGAGTCCAAGAAGACCCCAATCAACATCTAACCACCTTCCTGAGGATATGTGACACGGTGAAGTCTAATGGTGTTCATCCTGACGCCTATAGACTGCTCTTATTTCCATTCTCACTCAAGGATAAGGCAGCCAAGTGGCTGGAGTCTTTTCCGAAGGAGAGTTTGACAACTTGGGAAGATGTGGTGAACAAATTTTTAGCCAGATTCTATCCTCCCTAAAGAGTCAACAGGCTGAGAGCTGAGGTCCAAACTTTTAGGCAACAAGATGGTGAGTTAAGGACCTGACAAGGAGGTGTCCACCAGATATGTTCAATGAATAGGTGCAGCTACACATTTTCTATGAAGGCCTTTCTTATGAATCAAGGAAAGCAGTAGACCACTCATCCGGGGGATCTCTGAACAAGAAGAAGACCATTGAGGAGGCCATAGATGTCATTAAAACTGTAGCAGAAAATGACTATTTCTATGCTTCTGAAAGAGGGAACACTAGAGGAGTGATGGAGCTACACAATGTAGATGCTCTGCTGGCCCAAAATAAGCTCATTACCAAGCAGCTGGCTGACCTCACCAAGAATATGGAGAGGAATCAAGTAGCAGCAATCACCACTTCATCAGCAACCTAAGAAGGAGTGAATGAAGAAGCAGAGGGTAGTCAGGAGCAAGCCAACTACATTGGGAATTCACCTAGGCAAAACCATGATCCATACTCCAAGACCTACAACCCTGGTTGGAGGAACGACCCAAACTTTGGGTGGGGGAATCAACAAGATCAAGGCCAAGATCGGAGACATCACAACCCCAACAACAATGCAGCTCACCAACAATTCACACAGAGAACATATCAACACCACCATGACAACACCTCTCCACATCCATATCAAAACCAAAATAACACTCCTCATCCTTCCACCTCTAATCCCAATCAACCATCAATTGATGACAGACTCTCAAGGATTGAGAATCTACTTGAAGGCGTAGGAAAAGAGATTCAAGACAGTAAAGCGTTCCAAGAAGAAGTGATGTCCAATATGCAGAATCAGGATGCTGCCATCAAGAAACTTGAGACACAAATTGGCTACCTTTTCAAGCAAATTCCCAGCCACAACCTTCGCAGCAACACTAACTCAACCCAAAGGGAGGAGTGTCAGGCTATCACCCTTTGGAGTGGGAAAGAACTGAAGGAAACCCCCAGAAACCACAAGAAAAGGACTCAAATAAAAAGGAAGAAGAGCAGGATGGAGCTCGAGTTCCCACTTTGAGTTCACAAAAAGGGGAAGGAGTGCTAAAGCCAGACGTCCCAAGAGTCCCATACCCTCAGCAATTGAAGAAAAAGGGGGATGATAACCAGTTTTTGAGATTTTTGGAAATCTTCAAGAAACTGCAAATCAACATACCTTTTGCTGAAGCGATAGAACAAATGCCACTCTACGCCAAGTTCTTAAAGGAGCTCATGACCAAGAAGAGAAGCTGGAAGAACAATGAAACTGTGATACTAACCGAAGAATGTAGTGGTATCATTCAGCACAAACTGCCCCAGAAATTGAAGGATTTCGGGAGTTTTCAGATCCCTTGTATCATAGGGAAAATTACAGTGGAGAAGGCTCTTTGTGACTTAGGAGCCAGCATCAATTTGATGTTAGTAGCTATGATGAGGAAGATGAAGATCGAGGAAGCTAAACCAACAAAAATGGCTTTACAGTTGGCAGACCGATCGTTCAAGTTCCTTCATGGCATAGTAGAGGATTTGCTGGTGAAAGTGGGAGACTTCATATTCCCGGCAGATTTTGTAGTGCTGGACATGCAGGAGGAAGCCAGGACCTCCATTATCCTGGGAAGGCCGTTCTTGGCCACTGCTGGAGCTGTCATTGATGTCCAAAAGGGTGATCTCACCCTGAGATTACACAATGAAAAGATGACATTCAATGTGTTCAAGGCCATGAGTTACCCACAAGAACAATTGGGGGAATGTATGAGGTTGGACTCACTTGAAGAGGAAATGCAGGAGAGTTTGGAAGAAGAAGAGTCCGAAAGGTTAATAGAGGAGGAGTCTACATCAAGTGAAGAGGTTGCAACAACAGAGATTGGCATACAAGGTACACCAAAGGAAGAGGATGAAAAGATAGAGGCACCCAAACTTGAGCTCAAAGCACTGCCACCCACTCTCAAATATGCATACTTAGGAGAAAACGAAAGTTACTGGTGCACGAAATTGTGATGTCCAGGCTCGAACAATACCTGGCATGTGAGCAACTTGGTATGTGTAATCGTGATTACACATTCATAATTTGTCACAACTTCGATACAACTAACCAGCAAGTGCACTGGGTCGTCCAAGTAATACCTTACGTGAGTAAGGGTCGAATCCCACGGAGATTGTCGGTATGAAGCAAGCTATGGTCACCTTGTAAATCTCAGTCAGGCAGATATAAAGTGATAATGGTGTTTTTGAATAATAAATAAAAGACTAGGGATAGAGGTACTTATGTAATTCATTGGTAGGAATTTCAGATAAGCGAATGGAGATGCTTTTCGTTCCTCTGAACCTCTGCTTTCCTGCTATCTTCATCCAATCAGTCTTACTCCTTTCCATGGCTGGCTTTATGTGATACATCACCACTGTCAATGGCTACTTTCGGTCATCTCTCGGGAAAATGATCCAATGCCCTGTCACGGCACGGCTAATCGTCTGGAGGTATCACCCTTGCCAATGGCTTCATCTTATCCTCTTAGTGAATAATATGCTCACGCACCCTGTCACGGCATGGCTATTCATCTGTCGGTTCTCGATCATGCTGGAATAGGATTTACTATCCTTTTGCGTCTGTCACTAACGCCCTGCAATCGCGAGTTAGGAGCTCGTCGCAGTCATTCAATCATTGAATCCTACTCGGAATACCACAGACAAGGTTTAGACCTTCCGGATTCTCTTGAATGCCGCCATCATTCTAGCTTACGCCACGAATATTCCGGTTAGGAGATCTAAGAGATATTCATTCTAGCTTATTTCATGTAGAACGGAGGTGTTTGTCAGGCACGTGTTCATAGGGGAGATGGTGATGAGCGTCACACATAATCATCACCTTCATCACGTTCTTGGGTGCGAATGGTTATCTTAGAAGCGAAATAAGAAGAATTGAATAGAAAACAGTAGTACTTTGCATTAATCTTTGAGGAACAGCAGAGCTCCACACCTTAATCTATGGAGTGTAGAAACTCTACCGTTAAAAATACATAAGTGAAGGTCCAGGCATGGCCGAGACGGCCAGCCCCCAAAGTCTAAGAACAATGCGTTCAAAGATGATCCTAAGATCCTAAGATGATCAAAAGATGCCTAATACAATAGTAAAAGGTCCTATTTATAATAAACTAGCTACTAGGGTTTACATGAGTAAGTAACTGATGCATAAATCCACTTCCTGGGCCCACTTGGTGTGTGTTTGGGCTGAGCCTGAGTGTTGCACGTGTAGAGGTCCTTCTTGGAGTTGAACGCCAGCTTTTGTGCCAGTTTGGGCGTTCAACTCTGGTTTTGGCTCCTTTTCTGGCGCTGGACGCCAGATTTGGGTAGAAAGCTGGCGTTGAACGCCAGTTTACGTCATCAATTCTTGGCCAAAATATGGACTATTATATATTGCTGGAAAGCCCTGGATGTCTACTTTCCAACGCAATTAGAAGCGCAACATTTTGAGTTTTGTAGCTCCAGAAAATCCACTTTGAGTGCAGGGAGGTCAGAATCCAACAGCATCAGCAGTCCTTCTTCAACCTCTGAATCTGATTTTTGCTCAAGTCCCTCAATTTCAGCCAGAAAATACCTGAAATCACAGAAAAACACACAAACTCATAGTAAAGTCCAGAAATGTGAATTTAACATAAAAACTAATGAAAACATCCCTAAAAGTAACTAGATCCTACTAAAAACATACTAAAAACAATGCCAAAAAGCGTATAAATTATCTGCTCATCACAACACCAAACTTAAATTGTTGCTTGTCCCCAAGCAACTGAAAATCAAATAGGATAAAAAGAAGAGAATATACTATAAATTCCAAACTATCAATGAAACATAGCTGCAATCATATGAGCGGGACTTATAGCTTTTTGCCTCTTGAATAGTTTTGGCATCTCACTTTATCCATTGAGGTTCAGAATGATTGGCATCTATAGGAACTTCAGATTTTGAATAGTGTTATTGACTCTCCTAGTTCAGTATGATGATTCTTGAACACAACTTCTTTATGAGTCTTGGCCGTGGCCCTAAGCACTTTGTTTTCCAGTATTACCACCAGATACATAAATGCCACAGACACATAATTGGGTGAACCTTTTTAGATTGTGACTCAGCTTTGCTAAAGTCCCCAATTAGAGGTGTCCAGGGTTCTTAAGCACACTCTTTTTTTTTTTTTTGCTTTGGACCTTGACTTTAACCGCTCAGTCTCAAGTTTTCACTTGACACCTACACGCCACAAGCACATGGTTAGGGACAGCTTGGTTTAGCCGCTTAGACCAGGATTTTATTCCTTTAGGCCCTCCTATCCACTGATGCTCAAAGCCTTGGGATCCTTTTTATTTGCCCTTGCCTTTTGGTTTTAAGGGTTTTTGGTTTTTTGCTCTTGCCTCTTGGTTTTAAGAGCTTTGGCTTTTTCTGCTTGCTTTTTCTTTTTCTTGTTATTTTTTTTTTCGCCTATATAATTTTTTTTTTGCAAGCTTTGTTCTTTGCTGCTTTTTCTTGCTTCAAGAATCATTTTTATGATTTTTCAGATTATCAAATAACATGTCTCCTAGTCATCATTCTTTCAAGAGCCAACATATTTAACATTCTTAAACAACAACTTCAAAAGACATATGCACTGTTCAAGCATACATTCAAAAAACAAGAAGCATTGTCACCACATCAATATAATTAAGCTAAGTTCAAGGATAAATTCGAAACTCATGTACTTCTTGTTCTTTTGAATTAAAATAATTTTTTTATTTAAGAGAGGTGATGGATTCATAGGACATTCATAACTTTAAGACATAGTTACTACTACTAATGATCATGTAATGAAAACACAAACATAGATAGGCATATAACATAGAAAACGAAAAACAGAAGAAAGAAGAACAAGGAATGAATCCACCTTAGTGATGGTGGCGTTTCCTTCTTGAGGAACCAATGATGTCCTTGAGCTCTTCTATGTCTCTTCCTTGTCTTTGTTGCTCCTCCCTCATTGCTTTTTGATCTTCTCTTATTTCATGAAGCATGATGGAGTGCTCTTGATGTTCCACCCTTAGTTGTCCCATATTGGAACTCAATTCTCCTAGGGAGGTGTTGATTTGCTCCCAATAATTTTGTGGAGGAAAGTGCATTTGAGGCATCTCCGGGATCTCATAGAAATGAGCTTCTTGCGCCTCTTGAGCTCCATGACTGGGCTCTCTTGCTTGCTCCATCTTTTTCTTAGTGATGGGCTTGTCCTCTTTGATGAGGATATCTCCCTCTATGTCAATCCCAGCCGAATTGCATAGGTGGCAAATGAGGTGAGGAAAGGCTAACCTTGCCATAGTGGAAGACTTGTCAGCCACCTTGTAGAGTTCTTGAGGTATAATCTCATGAACTTCCACCTCTTCTCCAATCATGATGCTATGAATCATGATGGCCCAGTCTATAGTAACTTCAGACCGGTTGCTAGTGGGAATGATTGAGCATTGAATGAACTCCAACCATCCTCTAGCTACAGGCTTGAGTTCCAATCTTCTTAGTTGAACCGGCTTGCCTTTGGAGTCAATCTTCCATTGAGCTCCTTCTACACATATGTCCATAAGGACTTGGTCCAACCTTTGATCAAAGTTGACTCTCCTTGTGTAGGGGCGTGCGTTCTCTTCCATGTATGGCAAGTTGAACGCCAACCTCACATTTTCCGGACTAAAATCTAAGTATTTCCCCCGAACCATTGTAACATAGTTCTTTGGATCCAGGTTCTTACTTTGATCATGGTTCTTGGTGATCCATGCATTGGCATAGAACTCTTGAACCATTAGGATGCCGACTTGTTGGATGGGATTTGTTAGAACTTCCCAACCTCTTCTTTGAATTTCATGTCGGATCTCCGGATACTCATTTCTTTTGAGTTTGAAAGGGACCTCAGGGATCACCTTCTTCTTGGCCACAACATCATAGAAGTGGTCTTGATGGGCTTTGGAGATGAACCTTTCCATCTCCCATGACTCGGATGTGGAAGCTTTTGTCTTCCCTTTCCCTCTTCTAGAGGATTCTCCGGTCTTAGATGCCATCAATGGTAATGGAAAAACAAAAAAGCTATGCTTTTACCACACCAAACTTAGAATATTGCTCGCCCTCGAGCAATGAACAAAAAAATAGAAGAAGAAGAAGAAGAAATATGGAGAGGGAGAGGGAGATGTGGTTTCGGCCAAGAGGAGTGTAGAGGGGTGTGTTGTGTGAATTTGATGAAGAATGGAGGTCTTTATATAGGGAAGGGAGGGGGGGTTAAGGTTCGGCTATATGGGTGGGTTTGGGTGGGAAATTGGTTTTGAATTTTGAAGGTAGGTGGAGTTTATGAGGTAGGTTTATGGGGAAGAGTGGATGGATGTGAGTGGTGGAGAGGTGATGGGGAAGAGAGATTGAGGTGATTGGTGAAGGGTTTTTGGGGAAGAGTGTTTATGGGGTTGTGTGAAAGAGAGTGGTGAGAAGAAGTGAGTGGAGGTAGGTGGGGATTCTGTGGGGTCCACAGATCCTGAGTGGATCCTGTGGGGTCCACAGATCCTGAGGTGTTTAAGGATTTACATCCCTGCACCCATTAGGCATGTAAAAATGCCTTTGTACCCAACTCTGGGCGTTCAGCGCCAGGTTGGTGGCCATTTTGGGCGTTCAACGCCCATTTGTGTGCCATTTCTGGCGTTGAACGCCAGAACCATGCCTGTTCTGGCGTTCAGCGCCCAGAAGCTGCCCATTTTGGGCGTTCAGCGCCAGAACCATACTCTGTTCTGGCGCTGAACGCCAGACAGATGCTCCTCCAGGGTGTGATTTTTCTTCTGCTGTTTTTGATTCCGTTTTCAATTTTTTTATATTTATTTTGTGACTCCACATGATCATGAACCTACAAAGACATATAACTAAGGAAAATATAGTTAGATAAATAAAAATTGGGTTGCCTCCCAACAAGCGCTTCTTTAGTGTCAATAGCTTGACAGTGGGCTCTCATGGAGCCTCACAGATGTGCAGAGCTTTGTTGAGACTCTCCAACACCAAACTTAGAGTTTGGATATGGGAGTTCAACACCAAACTTAGAGTTTGGTTGTGGCCTCCCAATACCAAACTTAGAGTTTGACTGTGGGGGCTTGGGTTGACTCTACTTTGAGAGAAGCTTTTCATGCTTCCTCTCTATGGTTGCAGAGGGAGATCCTTGAGTTTTAAACACAAGGGAGTCCTCATTCCATTGAAGGACTAGTTCACCTCTGTCAACATCAATCACAGCTCTTGCTGTGGCCAGGAAAAGTCTTCCTATGATGATGGATTCATCCTCTTCCTTTCCAGTATCTAGGATTATGAAATCAGTAGGGATGTAAAGGCCTTCAACCTTTACTAACACGTCCTCTTCTTGTCCATAAGCCTGTTTTCTTGAACTGTCTGCCATCTCTAATGAGATTTTAGCAGCTTGCACCCCATAGATTCCCAGTTTCTCTATTACAGAGAGGGGCATGAGGTTTATTCCTGAACCAAGGTCACACAGAGCCTTAAAGATCATGGTGCCTATGGTGCAGGGTATTATGAACTTTCCAAGATCCTGTCTCTTCTGAGGCAATGTCAGTTGATCCAGATCACTTAGTTCATTGATGAACAAGGGAGGTTCAACTTCCCAAGTATCAATGCCAAATAATTTGGCATTTAGCTTCATGATTTCACCAAGAAACTTGGCAGTTTGCTCTTCAGTAACATCCTCATTCTCTTCAGAAGAGGAATACTCATCAGAGCTCATGAAGGGCATAAGGAGGTTTAATGGAATCTCTATGGTCTCTAGATGAGTCTCAGATTCCTTTGGTTCCTCAGAGGGAAGCTCCTTATTGATCACTGGACGTCCCAGGAGGTCTTCCTCCTTGGGATTCACGTCCTCTCCTTCCCTTACAGGTTCGGCCATGGTGCTTATGTCAATGGCCTTACACTCTCCTTTTGGGTTCTCTTCTGTATTGCTTGGGAGAGTACTAGGAGGGATTTCAGTGATCCTTTTACTCAGCTGGCCCACTTGTGCTTCCAGATTTCTAATGGAAGACCTTGTTTCATTCATGAAACTTACAGTGGCCTTAGATAGATCAGAGATTAGATTTGCTTAATTAGAAGCATTTTGTTCAGAGTTCTCTGTCTGTTGCTGAGTTGATGATGGAAAAGGCCTGCTATTGCTAAACCTGTTTCTTCCACCATTATTAAAGCCTTGTTGGGGCTTTTGATCCTTCCATGAGAAATTTGGATGATTTCTCCATGTTGAGTTATAGGTGTTTCCATAAGGTTCACCTAAGTAATTTACCTCTGCTATTGCAGAGTTCTCAGGATCATAAGCTTCTTCTTCAGAAGATGCCTCTTGAGTACTGTTGGATGCAGCTTGCATTCCATGCAGACTCTGAGAGATCATATTGACTTGCTGAGTCAATATTTTATTCTGAGCCAATATGGCATTCAGAGTATCAACTTCAAGAACTCCCTTCTTCATAGGCGTCCCATTACTCACAGGATTCCTTTCAGAAGTGTACATGAACTGGTTATTAGCAACCATGTCAATGAGTTCTTGAGCTTCTGCAGGCGTTTTCTTTAGGTGAATGGATCCACCTGCAGAAGTGTCCAGTGACATCTTTGATAGCTCAGATAAACCATCATAGAATATATCCAGGATGGTCCATTCTGAAAGCATGTCAGAAGGACACTTTTTGGTCAACTGTTTGTATCTTTCCCAAGCTTCATAGAGGGATTCACCTTCTTTCTGTCTGAAGGTTTGAACATCAGCTGTAAGCTTGCTCAACTTTTGAGGAGGAAAGTACTTGGCTAAGAAAGCCGTGACCAGCTTATCCCAAGAGTTCAGGCTGTCTTTGGGTTGAGAATCCAACCATAATCTAGCTCTGTCTCTTACAGCAAAAGGGAAAAGCATGAGCCTGTAGACTTCAGGATCTACTCCATTAGTCTTAACAGTATCACATATCTGCAAGAATTCAGTTAAGAACTGAAAAGGATCTTCGGATGGAAGTCCATGAAATTTGCAGTTCTGCTGCATCAGAGAAACTAATTGAGGTTTCAGCTCAAAGTTGTTTGCTCCAACGGCAGGAATGGAGATGCTTCTTCCATGTAAATTGGAATTAGGTGCAGTAATGTCACCAAGCATTCTCCTTGCATTGTTGTTGGGTTCGGCTGCCATCTCCTTTACTTGTTCGAAATTTTCAATCAAGTTGTCTCTGGATTGTTGTAATTTAGCTTCTCTTAATTTTCTCTTCAGAGTCCTTTCAGGTTCTGGATCAGCTTCAACAAGAATGCCTTTTTCTCTGTCCCTGCTCATAAGAAAGAGGAGAGAAAAAGAAAAGAAGAGGAATCCTCTATGTCACAGTAAAGAGGTTCCTTATTGTTAGTAGAAGAAAAGAAGAAGAAATTCGAACACAGATAGAGGAGGGGGTTCGAATTTGGTGATGATGTGAGGAAGAGATGTTAGTAGATGAATAAATAAATAAAATAAGATGAGAGAAAAGGAGGGATTTTTTGAAAATTATTTTTTAAAAGGAGTTAGTGATTTTTGAAAATAGTTTTTGAAAAATGTTAGTGATTTTCGAAAATTTTTGAAATCAAAAAATAAAAAATAAAAATAATTAGTTAATTAAAAAGAAATTTTGAAAAAGAGGGAAGATATTTTCGAAAATTAGAGAGAGAGAGTTAGTTAGGTAGTTAGAAAAGATATTTTGAAAAGATATTTTTGAAAAAGATAAGATAAGAAGATATTTTTTTTTTGAAAAGATATGATTGAAATTAGTTTTGAAAAAGATTTGATTTTTAAAATCTCAATTAATGACTTGATTCATAAGAAATCACAAGATATGATTCTAGAACTTAAAGTTTGAATCTTTCTTAACAAGCAAGTAACAAACTTCAAATTTTTGAATCAAAACATTAATTGATTATGTTATTTTCGAAAATTTGGTATAGAAATAAGAAAAGGATTTTTGAAAAATATTTTTGGAATTTTCAAAAATAACTAAGAATTTTGAAAAATATTTGATTTTTGAAAAAGATTTTGAAAAAGATAAGATTTTCAAATTGAAAAATTGATTTGACTCATGAGAAACAATTTGATTTTAAAAATTTTTGAAAAAGTCAATCCAAATTTTCGAATTTGATGAGAGAAAAAGGGAAAGATATTTTTTTTTATTTTTGAATTTTTATGATGCAAGGGAAAAACAAGAAAAATGATGCAATGCATGAAATTTTTAGATCAAAACAATGAATGTATGCAAGAATGCTATGAATGTCAAGATGAACACCAAGAACACTATGAATGTCAAGATGAACATCATAGACACAATTTTGAAAAATTTTTAATGCAAAGAAAACATGCAAGACACCAAACTTAGAATTCTTTAATGCTTACGCACTAAGAATTCAAGAATGCATATGATAAACATGAAAAGACACAAAACAAAAATCATCAAGATCAAACAAGAAGACTTACCAAGAACAACTTGAGGATCATGAAGAACACTATGAATGCATGATATTTTCGAAAAAATGCAAGATGCATATGCAATTGACACCAAACTTATGATATGACTCAAGACTCAAACAAGAAACAGAAAAATGTTTTTGATTTTTATGATTTTCTAATTTTTTTGGATTTTTTTTTTCAAAAAGTATGTGAAAAAGAAAAAAAATAAGGATTCCAAAATTTTTAACATGAATTCCAGGAATCTTGCATTTTTAGTCTAAAGCTTCAGTCCAGGAATTAGACATGGCTCACTAGCCAGCCAAGCTTTCAAAGAAAGCTCCAGTCCAAAACACTAGACATGGCCAATGGCCAGCCAAGCTTCAGCATTTAACACCAGAGTATATTGCTCTTGATAACAAATTGCTGCTCATTACTTATCAAATATGTAACTTGCCTCTGATGGTTTGGAAGCCTCAGTCCAAAAAGAATTTAGACATGGCTTTATAGCCAGCCAGGCTTCACATGCTTCATGAAACACTAGAATTCATTCTTAAAAATCTTGAATAAAATTTTTGAAAACATTTTTATTTTTTTTTTTTTCGAAAACAGATGAGAAAATTTTAGAAATATTTTTGAAAAATTTTCTGAAAAGAAAACAAAAAGAAAATTACCTAATCTGAGCAACAAGATGAACCGTCAGTTGTCCTAACTCGAACAATCCCCGGCAACGGCGCCAAAAACTTGGTGCTGTTGTCGGATCAAACTTGGCACTGATGTTACCGGACCAAAAGCTTGCCGAAAGCTCAAACAATCCCCAGCAACGGCGCCAAAAACTTGGTGCACGAAATTGTGATGTCCAGGCTCGAACAATACCTGGCACGTGAGCAACTTGGTATGTGTAATCGTGATTACACATTCATAATTTGTCACAACTTCGATACAACTAACCAGCAAGTGCACTGGGTCGTCCAAGTAATACCTTACGTGAGTAAGGGTCGAATCCCATGGAGATTGTCGGTATGAAGCAAGCTATGCTCACCTTGTAAATCTCAGTCAGGCAGATATAAAGTGATAATGGTGTCTTCGAATAATAAATAAAAGACTAGGGATAGAGGTACTTATGTAATTCATTGGTAGGAATTTCAGATAAGCGAATGGAGATGCTTTTCGTTCCTCTGAACCTCTGCTTTCCTGCTATCTTCATCCAATCAGTCTTACTCCTTTCCATGGCGGGCTTTATGTGATACATCACCACTGTCAATGGCTACTTTCGGTCATCTCTCGGGAAAATGATCCAATGCCCTGTCACGGCACGGCTAATCGTCTGGAGGCATCACCCTTGCCAATGGCTTCATCTTATCCTCTCAGTGAATAATATGCTCACGCACCCTGTCACGGCATGGCTATTCATCTGTCGGTTCTCGATCATGCTGGAATAGGATTTACTATCCTTTTGCGTCTGTCACTGACGCCCTGCAATCGCGAGTTAGGAGCTCGTCACAGTCATTCAATCATTGAATCCTACTCGGAATACCACAGACAAGGTTTAGACCTTCCAGATTCTCTTGAATGCCGCCATCATTCTAGCTTACGCCACAAAGATTCCGGTTAGGAGATCTAAGAGATATTCATTCTAGCTTATTTCATGTAGAACGGAGGTGTTTGTCAGGCACGTGTTCATAGGGGAGATGGTGATGAGCGTCACACATAATCATCACCTTCATCACGTTCTTGGGTGCTAATGGTTATCTTAGAAGCGAAATAAGAAGAATTGAATAGAAAACAGTAGTACTTTGCATTAATCTTTGAGGAACAGCAGAGCTCCACACCTTAATCTATGGAGTGTAGAAACTCTACCGTTAAAAATACATAAGTGAAGGTCCAGGCATGGCCGAGACGGCCACCCCCCAAAGTCTAAGAACAATGCGTTCAAAGATGATCCTAAGATCCTAAGATGATCAAAAGATGCCTAATACAATAGTAAAAGGTCCTATTTATAATAAACTAGCTACTAGGGTTTACATGAGTAAGTAATTGATGCATAAATCCACTTCTTGGGCCCACTTGGTGTGTGTCTGGGCTGAGCCTGAGTGTTGCACGTGTAGAGGTCCTTCTTGGAGTTGAACGCCAGCTTTTGTGCCAGTTTGGGCGTTCAACTCTGGTTTTGGCTCCTTTTCTGGCGTTGGATGCCAGATTTGGGTAGAAAGCTGGCGTTGAACGCCAGTTTACGTCGTTAATTCTTGGCCAAAGTATGGACTATTATATATTGCTGGAAAGTCCTGGATGTCTACTTTCCAACGCAATTGGAAGCGTGCCATTTCGAGTTTTGTAGCTCCAGAAAATCCACTTTGAGTGCAGGGAGGTCAGAATCCAACAGCATCAGCAGTCCTTCTTCAACCTCTTAATCTGATTTTTGCTCAAGTCCCTCAATTTCAGCCAGAAAATACCTGAAATCATAGAAAAACACACAAACTCATAGTAAAGTCCAGAAATGTGAATTTAACATAAAAACTAATGAAAACATCCCTAAAAGTAACTAGATCCTACTAAAAACATACTAAAAACAATGCCAAAAAGCGTATAAATTATCCGCTCATCAGTTACCCAGTGATCATAAGCTCGTGCCTCAGCCAAGATCAAGAGGATGAACTACTCAAAGTATTGCGAAAGCACAAGGATGCCATTGGATGGACTCTTGCTGACCTGAAAGGAATAAGTTCAGCCATATGCATGCATAAGATACTACTGGAAGATGATGCCAAACCATCCATTCAATCCCAAAGGAGGCTGAACCCAATCATGAAGGAAGTGGTACAGAAAGAAGTTATGTAGTTATGGCTGAGAGGTGTAATCTACCCGATCTCAGACAGCCCCTGGGTCAGCCCCGTGCATGTCGTGCCCAAAAAGGGAGGAATCACTGTAGTTCCCAATGAGAAGAACGAACTAATTCCTACGAGGACCGTCACAGGATGGAGGATGTGCATAGACTATTGGAAACTTAATGAGGCTACACAAAAGGACCATTTCCCCCTCCTATTTATGGATCAGATATTGGAAAGACTGGCAGGATATGCATATTACTATTTTCTTGATGGTTATTCAGGATATAACCAAATAGTGGTTGATCCCAGAGACCAAGAGAAAACTTCATTTACTTGTCCATATGGAGTGTTTGCCTACAGGCGTATGCCATTTGGGCTATGCAATGCACCTGTGACTTTCCAACGCTGCATGCTTTCTATCTTCTCAGATATGATAGAGAAATTCATTGAAGTTTTTATGGATGATTTCTCGGTATTCGGAGATTCCTTTACTAGCCGCCTGAGTCACCTTGCCTTAGTATTGAAAAGGTGCCAAGAGACCAATCTGGTCTTGAACTGGGAGAAATGTCACTTTATGGTGACAGGAGGAATAGTCCTTGGCCATAAGGTTTCTAACCAAGGCATTGAAGTGGACAGGGCTAAAGTGGAACTTATTGAAAAACTACCTCCACCCAGTGATGTCAAGGCAATTAGAAGTTTTTTAGGGCATGCTGGCTTTTACAAAAGGTTTATTAAAGATTTTTCAAAAATAGCTAAGCCCTTGAGCAATCTCCTTATATCAGATACACCATTTATCTTCGATGAAACATGTATGTTAGCATTCGAGCATTTGAAAGAAAGATTGTCATCTGCCCCTATCATTTCCCCACCTGATTGGAACTTACCCTTTGAATTGATGTGTGATGCATCTGATTTTGCAGTTGGGGCAGTGTTAGGGCAGAGGAAAGATAACTTAGTCCATGTGATATACTATGCTAGCAAAGTCCTCAATGATGCTCAAAGAAATTATACCACTACTGAAAAGGAGTTGCTAGCCATAGTTTTTGCATTTGAGAAGTTCAGATCATACCTCATTGGTGCTAAAGTGATTGTTTTCACAGATCACATAGCACTTAAATACTTATTTGCCAAGCTAGAATTAAAACCAAGACTAATAAGATGGATCTTATTGTTGCAGGAATTCAATATTGAAATCAGAGACAAGAAAGCAGTAGAGAATAAGGTAGCAGATCACCTATCCAGAATCCCACATGAGGAAAGTAGAACACATGATACAAATGTGAACGAGCTCTTTCCTGATGAGCAGCTGATGACAGTTCACAAAGCACTATAGTTCGTAGACATTGCCAACTTCAAAGCAACTGGTACCTTACCTCCAGAGATCAATAAACATCAAAAAAGGAAGATCATGAATGATGCAAAATACTTTGTCTGGGATGAGCCATATCTTTTCAAGAAGTGTTCATATGGAATCCTTAGAAGATATGTTTCGGAAGAAGAAGGACGAGAGGTCCTATGGAATTGCCACGGCTCATGCTATGGAGGACGCTTTGGAGGGGACAGAACTGCAGCAAAGGTGTTACAAAGTGGATTCTTTTGGCCCACCCTTTTCAAGGATGCCAAAGAACTAGTAAAGAGCTGTAATGAATGCCAAAGATCTGGAAACTTGCCCCAAAAGAAATGAGATGCCACAAAATTTCATCTTGGAATTGGAACTGTTTGATGTGTGGGGAATCGATTTCATGGGACTATTCCCAACCTCATATTCAAAAAAATACATCTTGGTAGCAGTGGATTACATTTCCAAGTGGGTAGAGGCTAGTGCAACCCCAACAAATGATAACAAGGTGGTCATGAACTTCCTCAGAAAGAATATCTTTAGCCGGTTTGGAGTCCCACGAGCACTCATCAATGACGGAGGGAGCCATTTTAGTAACAGACCACTAGAAGCTCTTCTCCTACGATATGGGGTAAAACACAAGGTGGCCACGCCTTACCATCCCTAAACAAGTGGGCAAATGGAGATATCCAACAGAGAGCTAAAGAGGATTCTGGAAAAGACTGTGGGTGCATCAAGAAAAGATTTGTCAAAGAAGCTGGATGATGCTCTTTGGGCATACAGAAAAGCATTCAAAACTCCACTTGGGATGTCCCCATATCAACTGGTGTATGGAAAAGCTTGTCATTTACCACTGGAGCTGGAACACAAAGCTCTCTGGACTCTCAAGATACTAAATTTTGACAGCATTGCTGCTGGTGCAAAGAGGATCCTGCAACTGCAAGAGATGGAGGAATTTAGATCTCAAGCCTATGAAAATGCCAAGATTTATAAAGAAAAGGCGAAGAGAAGACATGACCTGCATCTGGCACCAAGGAGTTTTGAAAAGGGGCAACAAGTACTCCTTTACAACACCAAAATGAGACTGTTCCCTGGCAAACTCAAGTCAAGGTGGTCAGGACCCTTCCTTGTCACAAAGGTCTCCCCATACGGGCACATAGAAATCATGGACGAAGGTTCAGAGAGGACGTTCACTGTGAACGGACAAAGACTCAAACATTATATGGGCAACATGGAGGAAAATCCCAGAGTAAAGTATCATCTCAATTAATTGAGGAATCGTCGAGCTAGCGATGATAAAAGAGCGCTCTGTTGGGAGGCAATCCAACCTCAGGTAGTTTCCTTTTCATCTTTATTTCAATAAAGGTCACAAGTTGTTTCCTGTGTATTGCGAGGAGCTAAGTTTGGTGTTTCACACCAAAACAATCCAAGAGTGAAAGTGTAATTCTAACTTTGGTGTTCCACCGAAGATATTAGTTAGAATCACACTACACTCCAATGGCAAAATGCTAGCTCCAACTAATCATGGGAACTACTTAGCAGTAGTTTAGTCTTTAGTTAATAGTTGCTTATTTAATAACAACGTTTGAGGCTCTCTGTAAGTATGCAATCTGTTGTACTAGGCAAGGAACTAAGTTTGGTGTTCACACACCAAATTAAGTTCAGAAATTCACAAGCATACATGCAAGCTAACTATTTCTCAAGTGCTTTAGGAACAAGCAACTTCCAATAACTTTGCAGGAGCCTTCTGAGGAAATGGTGCACCATCATCCAAGGAAGTAAAGGAGCAAAAACTATGGATGATGACAACAAGGGGACTGCTAGAAACCATCACCCGAAGGTCGTATTGTTACTTAATTCCATATACTTGAAATGCTAAAAAAATCGGAAGTCCCAAGGTGCCCTTGATTAATAGTTACTCATTAGTTTAAATCATTAGAATTTAATGTTTGTTTTTATTGCTTTTGTCATATGTGTGCTATCCACGATACCTGCTGCATCTTCACCTTGCTTATTTGTATGCTTGTCCCCTTTTGAATCAAATGAAAAGAGAATGAGTGTTTTATAAAAGACCAGAGTGGAGTTCATACTATGGAGTAAGTTCCTGAGTTTGTGGTGTGGTCATAAGTTAGCTAAGTTGGTTCAACCACAAGGTGGGAAGACAACTATCTGTCATGAATACTATGCTTTGAACGCACCCCATGAGACTAGCTAAATAATAAGATCCTAATAAGAAAAAGGGAAAGAACAATCAAAGTTGAAGAATAAAAGAAAAAAATAATAGCAAGAAAAAAGGCTAGGCACCAAGGGTTTGAACCTTGAGGGATGTGTCTGTGGTGTTCTTGTACCAAGGATCTGCTTGGATTACTAAGCTCTTAAGGGTGCTTTATCACCTGGTAACTTGGGTTAACTAACCCGGGATTATCAGCTGAAAGTCCACCATCAAGAGCAGTCTTTGCTACAGAACATTTAGTAGCCCAAAGAGGTGCTGGACACCAAGACCTCAAGGAAAGAAAATAAACAAACCATGTGCCTGCGGTGTGTATGTATGGGGGAGAGACTTGAGGAAGTAAGTCCTTAGGGGTGCTTCAACACCATCATAAACTTGATACGCGGAAAACTTGTCTTGCAACAAATTTCCTTCGGCAAGTGTACCGAATTCGTCGTCAAGTAAAAACTCAAGCAACTTTAATTAGAGGAATGTTCTAGTTGAACGAATCAGAATTTGAGTTGAGAATTGCAGAAAATTAAATGGCGGAAAAGTAGATGGCAGAAACAGTAAATGCTGGAAATAAAGAGCTGAATGTAAATGGCGGAAAGTAAATTGCAGAATCTTAAATGGGAATGGGGTAATTGCTGATAAAAGTAAATGCAGAAATTAAAGAAAATGGGTAAGATCAGAAATGGGAGTTCATTGGGCTCAGGAGATGTTGCATTCTCCGGATCAAGTTCATTTTCATCTCTTCCTCAATCAATGCATTCATTGATCTCTTGGCAATCTTAAGTGATCGAATTACAATTCCTTGTAATTCAATCTCTCAAATTTCCATCAATAGCCAATTCCTTGGTCAATTGCTCATGAGAAGAGGTGAAGTATGGTCACTGATTATACCACATGCATTTCCCAAATCAAGTGTTGGATGGATTATAGTCACATATCCATCCACACCCAATTTGGTCCAGCATGAGAAAGCATTTCTAGCATGATCCCTTCATTCCTCTTTCAAGGTTCAGAAGAGATCCAAGTATGAATAGCTTCTTTTCCAAGATAACTACCCAACTGGATAAAGATTGAAAGCTTTCTAGTAAAATCAAGAGAAAAGATAGAAGAAAGAGAATGAAAACTAAAATTGATCCATCAAATTACAACAGAGCTCCCTAACCCAATGAAAGGGGTTTAGTTGTTCATAGCTCTGGAAAATGAAAACAAAGATGGAGAATACATGCTGAAAGTAAACTAGAAGTACAGAGAAAGTAAAATACAGAGAGTAATTATAGGCCAAAGGCTCCCTAAAGTTTTCAGCCCCCTAACTAATTCAAAGCTACTCCTATATATACTACTCTTCTGATCTTCTTGTTGGCTCTTCAAGTCTTGGGTATGGGCCTTTGGATCCTGAGTTTGAAGCAGTTATCTTCATCATTGGGCTTAGCTTTGCTTGCAAAGAGAAAGTGTGAAGTAGGCAGGGACTTTTAGCTCAGGACATTAGTGGTGTTAACGTTAAGTGAAAGTGTGGGTTCGAGAACGTTAGTGACAATCACCTTTTTCACTAACGTTGCTCACCCAAGTATGAGCCACGTTAACTTCAATGTTAGTGGCACAAACGTTGCCACTAACGTTGCCTCTTGGTCCTTTGCACACGTTATTGGGACTTACCTTTCCCAATAACGTTGATAAACCTCCTCATTCCCTACGTTAGAGTCCACGTTAACTTAGTTAATGTGGCTCTTAACGTAAGCTTGCCAATCCTTCGAGAACGTTAGTGACACTTACCTTTGTCACTAACGTTCCAATGTGCCCCTTTTTCTCACGTTAAAGTCCATGTTAATTAAGTTAACGTGGCTTCTAACGTAGTCATGCTAGCCATCTCCAATGTTAGTGACAAAGGTGAGTGTCACTAACGTTGGCTCATCGTCTCTTTATCCACATTAGCTTCCATGTTAACTAAGTTAACGTGGGAGTTAACGTTGCTCATGGTGGCTCTTGGTGGTTCACCCCAACGTTAGTGACAAAGGTAAGTGTCACTAACGTTGGCAACCAATTGCTCTCTCCACGTTAGCTTCAACGTTAACTAAGTTAACGTGGGAGTTAACGTGGCTTATAGAAGCTTGGCCAACGTTAGTGACAAAGGTGAATGTCACTAATGTTGGCGTCCCTTTTGCTTCTTAACGTTAGAGTCCACGTTAACTAAGTTAACGTGGCAACTAACGTGGCCAATTATGAGCTTGGTCCAACGTTAGTGACAAAGGCGAGTGTCACTTAACGTTGGCCTTGTTGTCTTCTTCCACGTTAGAGTTCACGTTAACTTAGTTAACGTGACTCTTAACGTGGGCTTATGATGGCTTCGAGGGCGTTATTGGCGATTACCTTTCTCATTAACTTTGCAAGTTAGCACCCATTCCACATTAAAGGTCACGTTAGTGGGACTAACGTGACTGCTAACATGGTTCTTCTTTGCTTCTTTTGTCCTGAAATCAAGCAACAAAGTGCATCAATATTCTGGTCCAAGTCATGAGTCATGCATCATCCAATTTATCATATAATTTATGCAAAATCCTCATGAAATCATGTAAAGTGCACAATGTATGCTTGAATCAAGATGTAAGTGAATGTCTACCCAAAACTAACTTATTTTCTAAGAAAATGCATGAAAGTACCCTAAAAACAGTAAAGAAAAGGTCAGTGAAACTGGCCAAAATGCCCTGGCATCAGCAGGTCATGACTATTACTGCTTTTTGGATGGCTATTCAGGTTACAACCAAATTGCAGTAGATCCTCAAGACCAAGAGAAAACAGCATTCACATGTCCATCTGGAGTATTTTCCTACAGAAGGATGCCTTTTGGTCTGTGCAATGCACCTGCAACCTTTCAGAGGTGCATGCTCTTTATCTTCTCTGATATGGTAGAAAAATTTTTTGAAGTCTTCATGGATGACTTTTCAGTATTTGGAGACTCATTCAGGTCCTGTCTTGACCATTTAGCACTTGTTCTAAAAAGATGCCAAGAGACCAACCTAGTTTTAAACTGGGAAAAATGTCACTTTATGGTGACTGAATGAATTGTCCTTGGGCATAAAATTTCGAACAAAGGAATAGAGGTGGATCAAGCTAAGGTAGAGGTAATTGAAAAATTACCACCACCTGCCAATGTCAAGGCAATCAGAAGTTTTCTAGGGCATGCAGGATTCTACAGGAAGTTTATCAAGGATTTTTTGAAAATTGCAAAATCTCTGAGCAATCTACTAGCAGCTGACACGCCATTTGTGTTTGACACAGAGTGTCTGCAAGCGTTTGAGTCCCTGAAAGCTAAGCTGGTCACAGCACCAGTCATCTCTGCACCAGACTGGACATTACCATTCGAACTAATGTGTGATGCCAGTGACCATGCCATCGGTGCAGTGTTGGGACAGAGGCATAACAAGCTTCTGCATGTCATTTACTATACTAGCTGTGTTTTAAATGCATGTTATTCACTAAGAAAATGCATGAAACTACCCTAAAAATAGTAAAGAAAAGGTTAGTGAAACTGGCCAAAATGCCCTGGCATCACAACACCAAACTTAAAGCTTGCTTGTCCCTAAGCAAGTACTGGAACAAGAGAATGATGAATGGAATGCCAAGAAAAATGAGTCATTCTTGTGGAAGTCAAGTTTCTAGTTTTATGGTGGTTTCATGCATAGCAACTTAGGTTCATTCCTTCACTAGCTTTCAGGCCTTTATCATGTCCTAGAATACTCACTGTGATTGCATCCCATGAGACTTTTATTCATTGATCCTTTTGTTGTCATTTCAGGGCTTATTTGTGTTCTTAGGCTAAGTGCTCTGTAAGGGGGCAACTCTTTAAAATAAGCTTTCAGCCAACACTCCCGAACCAGTTGGTTCAAGGTGCTAGGTGTTGAAGCACCCCTAAGGACTTACTTCCTTAAGTCTCTCCCCCATACATACACACCACAGGCACATGGTTTGTTTATTTTCTTTCCTTGAGGTCTTGGTGTCCAGCACCTCTTTGGGTTACTAAATGTTCTGTAGCAAAGATTGCTCTTGATAGTGGACTTTCAGCTGATAATCCCGGGTTAGTTAACCCAAGTTACCAAGTGATAAAGCACCCCTGAGAGCTTAGTAATCCAAGCAGATCCTTGGTACAAGAACACCACAGACACATCCCTCAAAACTCAAACCCTTGGTGTCCAGCCTCTTTTCTTGCTATTTTTCTTTTATTCTTCACTTTAATTGTTTCTTTCCCTTTTTCTTATTAGGATCTTATTATTTAGCTAGTCTCATGGGTATGTTCAAAGCATAGTATTCATGACAGATAGTTGTCTTCCCACCTTGTGGTTGAACCAACTTAGCTAACTTATGACCACACTACAAACTCAGGAACTTACTCCATAGTATGAACTCCACTCTGGTCTTTTATAAAACACTCATTCTCTTTTCATTTGAGTCAAAAGGACAAGCATACAAGTAAGCAAAGTAAGGATACAGTGACATAAAGACTAGCAAGCATAGACCTATTCAACAAAAAGCTTAAAAGACAGAATTTAAAAAGGTTCAAACTATCATGGAAGCATGTTCTATTTCATACACGATCTTCCTTATTTAAAGCATAGAAAAAGATGGACCAAAGAAGGAACTCCACCACCTTTTACTCATGTGGATGCCCATGCTCTCCTCCTTGCTTGTCCTCTATGTGTCCTCTTGCATTTCCTCGCACCCGTGCCAATCTTGCTTGCTTCCAATCCTCAAGTGCCTTCCTCACTGATTCATGACCTTCTTCCACCCTTTATCTTTCTTCTCGTGCTAATTCATCCCTCATTTCTTCATACCTTGTGATTCCTGGATGTAATATAGGCAACTGTCCTACTAAGTATCCGAGCCTAGCTTGAGTGTTTATATGATGCCCAGTCTCGCTCATGTAAACTCCTTCTGCGAATGCCCTTTGCTCGTCCAATAGTTCTGCCTGTTCTATTTGTCTTCGATGCATCTCATGTATGTGTGCACCTTGATGTGCTTGGATGTTGATTAGCTTCTGGATAGATTCTTGTTGTTCATTTTGCCTTTATTCTATCCTGTGGATTGTTTCACTCCATTGTTGTCCTTGACTCAATTGCTGCTCCATCATTTGCTTTTGCCACTCCCCTTGTTGAGTCATCCATCTTGAGAGTGATTCCTCTTGCTGCCCCATCATCTGTAGTTGAAGCTCTTTCTGTGCTCCTTGGCTTTCCAAATAGTGTCGAGATAGGCCATCAATGGCTTCCTGTAGTTGGTGCATATCCAAAGTGGCTGGTGCTTGCCCCTCTAAGACTTGTCCTTCTACTACTTGAGGGGCTGGCCTCTTCCTTTGCTTCCGTTGAGGCAGGGGAGATGCGGTAGCATGCATCCATCAAACGGTTATTGGAATGCCTTCTTTTATCCACACGGGATCCTCATCTTCAAACACCACCCCAGCTTTCTGGCATAGTTGGTAAATAGTGCTGGGGTAACCTAACTTTCCTCTTGAGTCGCTTTTCTCTGCCATCTTTCTAAAGCTTACGGCTATGAGTTCATGAACCTTGATCTCTCCTCCTTTGAGTATACAGTGCACCATTGTGGCTCTCTTGAGATTCACCTCCGAGTTGTTCCCTGCTGGGAGGATAGACCTCCTTACAATTTCGAACCACCCTTTTGCTTCCGGAGTGAGGTCTGCTCTCTTGATGAACCTTGGTCTCCTATCCACATATCTTTCCCAGTCAGCTCTAGGTACAAAAATATCTTGCACAATCTGGTCATAATTGGGATTGTTGTCCAGTCTTGAATGATAACTCTCTTCTTCAAACGGTATGGACCGTAGCTTTAATGCCCTCATGACACTCATGGGACCGAAATCCACAGTCTTTCCTCTCACAAAGCTTGTATATGACTCATCTGCCTTATCATATCGGACCGCATTTGCATAAAATTCTCTTACAAAATTTGCATTCACCTTAATGACCGGATCAGTGAGGAGCTCTCATCTTCTCTTTTCTACCTCCTTTGTGATTTCGGGATACTCAGTTTTCCTAACTTGAAACCCCAGCTCATAAATGATCTCCTTATCCACCATCCATCTGTATTGCAATGCATGGTGCAAGCTTCTAAATCTCTTTTCATCATACGGGTGTTGCTCCATAGGTTCCTTTCCTTTCTTTCTTTTAGAGCTCGAAGATGCCATGAATGAGAGTTAATGTGTGAAGGTGGTAAGGGTGTGGAGACTTTTGGCGGTTTAGGGTTGAGTGTAATGAAGGGAGTGAGTGGGAATGTCTTTAATGGGATAGGAAGTGCTTGGTTCCGAAAGGGAGAGGTGTGAAGAGTGGGCGTGGAGTGTGAAGGTGGGATACGGAGCAAGGGTCACTTATATAGGGAGGTTGTGAATGAATGTAGGGTGTGGATTGATGGAGTGGTTGTTTGATGGACGGTTGGGGTTGTGCATGGAGAAAGGACAAGGATCATCACTTTATGAGGGCTATTGGGTCAGTCTTCAAGGGTCTCCTTTCTTCAATATTGCATGGCAACATTTTCCAATGCATTCCCCTTTGGGGCACGTGTGTAATCCCTCTTCATGAAGTGGCCGAACCTTCTTCATTTAATTATCCAATCAATCCTCTCCAATGCTCCTTTCCTTTTCCCTATAAAAATAAAATAAAAAAATCAATATCATAAAAAAAAGATTTAAACTTTATGGCTAGAATAATAAAGAAAAAGAATTAGATTGTTTATTCATGAATACCAACTAACTAACTAACTGTGCATCCTTATATGCATATTCGTGGCACCTTGGGTGACACCAAACTTAGTTTGGAGCACTGTGATGAAAAGTTTGTGTTCAAAGCTCCAAGACTAGCATGCTTTGGGTTGCATTCATGCTTTCTTGGCATGCTTTGAACACCAAACTTGTTCTTCACTATATACTGCATAATAAGGATTTTACCAAGTGTTTGTCAAGTTTGGGTTGGAATTCATAAATATTGACTTATTCACTATTTTCTAAAAGCATATAAAACATGGGTTGCCTCCCATGAAGCGCTTCTTTAGAGTCACTAGCTTGACCTTTCGCCTTCATCAGGGAGGTCGATAGTGCTTCAAGTCTTCTCCTCTGGCAGTAGACCTATATCCAGTAGTTGTATCAATGATCTCTACATGTTCCAAGGAGAGAACTATGTTGATAGCGAAGACCTTAGGTAACTGAGATGGCACAGTGGGGAGATCAGGGGGGATATCTGGGAAGTAAGCTGAGATCACTTTATCCCCTGGAGAGAAGTCCTCTGTAGGGATCTTTTTGTTCCTCCACCTCCTTGGTACCTTCTTCTTTGTTCCTTGTGATGTTGTTTTACTCTTTGTGGCCTCTTCTTCTAAAGGAATTTTGATGTTGTCTTCACATGCCTCTGGTGGTTTAGGTTCTTCCAGCTTTTTCTTGAGCTGTGACAGCTGCTTGTTTCCTTGTCCATCAACCAAGGGAATTTTCGGATGAGCTTGTTGTTCTTCAGTACTCATCTCTTCCTTCAGTATCTCACTGTGATCCTTCCTTAGTTCCTTGTTCTCTTGATCTGCTTCTTGTGAGTGTTTGAAAACAGTGAAGGCGAGCTGTTCATCATGGATCCTCAAAATTAGCTTCCCTCGCTCCACATCTATGAGTGCTCTGGCTGTAGCTAGGAATGGTCTTCCCAATATGATTGGGTGAGTGTAACTCTCTTCCATGTCTAATATGACAAAGTCTGCTGGGAGAAAGTATTTCCCAACCTTTACCAACACATTTTCCACCACTCCTATTGCTTGTTTTTGAGTTTTGTCAGCTAGCCTGATGACTACATCTGTGGGCATTATCTCATTGATCTGCAGCCTCTTCACAAGGGACAAGGGCATTAAGTTGATGCTTGCTCCCAAATCGCAGAGTGCTCTATCAAACATTATTTCTCCTATGGCACAGGGTATGTGAAAACTCCCTGGGTCCTTCATTTTTGTAGGCAACTCTGGTTGAATGAGGGCACTGCACTCCTTGTTCATCACTATAGTTTGGCCTCCCTTGAGTGAGCTTTTCCTGGGAAGCAGTTCCTTCATATACTTGATGTATGCAGGCATTTGTTGGATGGTCTTGATGAATGGTATGTTTACATGCAGAGATGCAAACAAGTCAAGAAATCTTGAGTATATTCTCTTCTCCACAGCACCATTGAGTAGTTGTGGAAAGGGTGCATAGAGTCTCAGCAGCTCCTGTTGTGAGATTTTTGGTTCTTGGTGATCTTTTTCCTTCTCCTCTGCTGAGGTATCTCCAGGTTGTTCTGACGGCTTGTTTGGCTTGTCCTCAGTCTCCTTATCACTTATAGTGACCATCTTGCAATCTTCTCATCTTACTTTCTTTGTTTCTCCTCTCAGATTTTTCTCTGTGTCACTTGGGAATCCATCTGTAGGTTTGGGAATCTGCTCATAGAGATACCCTACTTGAGATTCCAACCTCTTGATGGTGTCTCCCTGGTTCTTAAAATTTGCTCGCACTTCCTCCTTGAACGCCTTGTTGTCTTGAATCTCTTTGCCTATGCCTTCAAGTAGATTCTCAATCCTTGAGAGTCTGTCATCAAATGATGGTGGATTGGGATTAGAGGTGGAGGGATGAGAAATGTTATTTTAGTTTTGATATGGATGTGGAGAGGTGTTGTCATGGTGGTATTGATATGTTCTTTGTGTGAATTGTTGGTGAGCTGCATTGTTGTTGAGGTTGTGACGTCTCTGATCATGGCCTTGATCTTGTTGATTCCCCCACCCAAAGTTTGGGTAATTCCTCCATCCAAGGTTGTAGGTCTTGGAGTATGGATCATGGTTTCGCCTAGATGAATTCCCAATATAGTTGGCTTGCTCCTGACTACCCTCTGCTTCTTCATTCACTCCTTCTTGGGTTGCTGATGAAGTGGTGATTGCTGCTACTTGGTTCCTCTCCATCTTCTTGGTGAGGTCAGCCAGCTGCTTGGTAATGAGCTTATTTTGGGCCAGCAGAGCATCTACATTGTTTAGCTCTATCACTCCTCTAGTGTTCCCTCTTTCAGATGCATAGAAATAGTCATTTTTTGCTACAGTTTCAATGACATCTATGGCCTCCTCAATGGTCTTCTTCTTGTTCAGAGATCCCCCGGATGAGTGGTCTACTGCTTTCTTTGATTCATAAGAAAGGCCTTCATAGAAAATGTGTAGCTGCACCCATTCATTGAACATATCTGGTGGACACCTCCTTGTCAGATCCTTGAACCTCTCCCATGCTTCATATAGAGTCTCACCATCTTGTTGCCTGAAAGTTTGGACCTTAGCTCTCAGCCTGTTGATTTTTTGGGGAGGATAGAATCTGGATAAAAATTTGTTCACCACATCTTCCCAAGTTGTCAAACTCTCCTTCGGAAAAGACTCCAGCCACTTGGCTGCCTTATCCTTGAGTGAGAATGGAAATAAGAGCAGTCTATAGGCATCAGGATGAACACTATTAGACTTCACCATGTCACATATCCTCAGGAAGGTGGTTAGATGTTGATTGGGGTCTTCTTGGACTCCTCCGAATGAACGAACAGTTGTTTTGAACAAGGGTGATAAGCTACGGTTTTAGTTCAAAATTATTGGCATAGATGGTCGGCTTTTGAATGCTACTTCCACAGTTTCCTGGGTTTGGATTGATGTAAGAGCCTAAAACTCTTCTCTCCTCCCCAGCATGATTTGCTCGACCTTCTCTGCCATGGTTGTGAGCCTCTTCTTCATGATGGTTTTCCATGTTTTCTTCCATGTTTGGTTCAAAGTATTCCTCCTCTTCCTCGGCACCCACTACTCGTTTTTCTCTTGCTTCCCTTCTTAATCATAGGAAGGTCCTCTCAGGTTCTGAATCAAAGGAAGTTGAAGCCCCGCTTCTTCTCTCTGTCATATAACCAACAAAGCATAAGCAAGGAAAATAGATGCAGGAAGTATTTCTGTTAGAATTACTGTTAGTGTGAGTGATGCAATATATCAAACAGTTAGTGGGTCAGTGAACTGAATTGTAAATAACTAAAAAAAAAAAAACAAAAAAGTAGGGGGAGGGGAAGAAATTAACTAAAACTGAAAGTAAATTACTCAAACAGAAAATTAAATCAAACAAACTAAAAATGCTCAATCTAGTTATCCTCTAATTTAATCATTGTTGATTCAAAATCAATCCCCCGCAACGGCGCCATAAACTTGATACGCGGAAAACTTGTCTTGCAACAAATTTCCTTCGGTAAGTGTACCGAATTCGTTGTCAAGTAAAAACTCACAATAGAGTAAGGTCGAATCCCACAGAGATTGATTGATCAAGCAACTTTAATTAGAGGAATGTTCTAGTTGAACGAATCAGAATTTGAATTGAGAATTGCAGAAAATTAAATGGCGGGAAAGTAAATGGAAGAAACAGTAAATGCTGGAAATAAAGAGCTGAATGTAAATGGCGGAAAGTAAATTGCAGAATCTTAAATGGGAATGGGGTAATTGCTCATAAAAGTAAATGCAAAAATTAAAGAAAATGGGTAAGATCAGAAATGGGAGTTCATTGGGCTCAGGAGATGTTACATTCTCCGGATCAAGTTCATTTTCATCTCTTCCTCAATCAATGCATTCATTGATCTCCTTGGCAATCTTAAGTAATCGAATTACAATTCCTTGTAATTCAATCTCTCAAATCTTGATCAATAGCCAATTCCTTGGTCAATTGCTCAGGAGAAGAGATAAAGTATGGTCACTGATTATACCACATGCATTTCCCAAATCAAGTGTTGGAAGGATTATAGTCACATATCCATCCACACCCAATTTGGTCCAGCATGAAAAAGTATTTCTAGCATGATCCCTTCATTCCTCTTTCAAGGTTCAGAAGAGATCCAAGTATGAATAGCTTCTTTTCCAAGATAACTACCCAATTGGATGAAGATCAAAAGCTTTCTAGTAAAATCAAGAGAAAAGATAGAAGAAGGAGAATGAAAACTAAAATTGATCCATCAAATTACAAGAGAGCTCCCTAACCCAATGAAAGGGGTTTAGTTGTTCATAGCTCTGTAAAATGAAAACAAAGATGGAGAATACATGCTGAAAGTAAAATACAGAGAGTAATTCTAGGCCAAAGGCTCCCTAAAGTTTTCAGCCCCCTAACTAATTCAAAACTACTCCTATATATACTACTCTTCTGATCTTCTAGTTGGCTCTTCAAGTCTTGGGTATGGGCCTTTGGATCCTGAGTTTGAAGCAGTTATCTTCATCATTGGGCTTAGCTTTGCTTGCAGAGAGAAAGTGTGAAGTAGGCAGGGACTTTTAGCTCAGGACATTAGTGGTGTTAACATTAAGTGAAAGTGTGGGTTCGAGAACATTAGTGACAATCACCTTTTTCACTAACGTTGCTCACCCAAGTATGAGCCACGTTAACCTCAATGTTAGTGGCACAAACGTTGCCACTAACGTTGCCTCTTGGTCCTTCGCACACGTTATTGGGACTTACCTTTCCCAATAACGTTGATAAACTTCCCCCTTCCCTACGTTAGAGTCCATGTTAACTTTGTTAACGTGGCTCTTAACGTAAGCTTGCCAATCCTTCGAGAACGTTAGTGACACTTACCTTTGTCACTAACGTTCTAATGTGCCCCTCTTTCTCACGTTAGATTCCACGTTAATTAAGTTAACGTGGCTTCTAACGTAGTCATGCTAGCCATCTCCAATGTTAGTGACAAAGGTGAGTGTCACTAACATTGGCTCATCATCTCTTTATCCACGTTAGCTTCCACGTTAACTAAGTTAACGTGGGAGTTAACGTTGCTCCTGGTGGCTCTTGGTGGTTCACCCCAACGCTAGTGACAAAGGTAAGTGTCACTAACGTTGGCGACCAATTGCTCTCTCCACGTTAACTAAGTTAACGTGGGAGTTAACGTGCCTTATGGAAGCTTGGCCAACGTTAGTGACAAAGGTGAATGTCACTAACGTTGGCTTCCCTTTTGCTTCTTAACATTAGAGTCCACGTTAACAAAGATAACGTGGCAACTAACGTGGCCAATTATGAGCTTGGTCCAACGTTAGTGACAAAGGCGAGTGTCACTAATGTTGGCCTTGTTGTCTTCTTCCACGTTAGTGTTCACGTTAACTTAGTTAACGTGACTCTTAACGTGGGCTTATGATGGCTTCGAGGGCGTTATTGGCAATTACCTTTCTCATTAACTTTGCAAGTTAGCACCCATTCCACATTAGAGGTCATGTTAGTAGGACTAACGTGACTGCTAACGTGGTTCTTGTTTGCTTCCTTTGTCCTTAAATCAAGCAACAAAGTGCATCAAAGTTTTGGTCCAAGTCATGAGTCATGCATCATCCAATTTATCATATAATTTATGCAAAATCCTCATGAAATCATGTAAAGTGCACAATGTATGCTTGAATCAAGATGTAAGTGAATATCTACCCAAAACTAACTTATTTTCTAAGAAAATGCATGAAACTACTGATGACAAGTCATCCTAGCCTATTTTAGCTAGTCTTTTTCTCTTGTTTTCATTAGAATTATGCACTTTCTTGAGCTACAAGCAAGCTAATTGAGTAGATTTTCATGTTTCCCTTGATTGAACCAACCATATATGAATTCATGCCATTTCATGAGGTTTTATGCTATATTTGTTGCATATTATGAAAGATTGAATATCTCATGATTTTGAGCATAGCTTTGATGAGTTTGGTTGATTAATGATAGGTGAAGAAGGCTTGGAGAAAGGTTGAAGCAAGAAGGAATGGCTAGGAGTGAAGAGAGGACAATGGAATAAGTGAAATTGAACCAGGAAGCAAGAAGCTGGACCTAAAGTTAGCATCAAACTTTTGCACAAACTTTTGGTTGAAAAGTTAGCCCCAACGTTAGCCCCCTAACTTGGAGGCTAACGTTGGAACTTGAAAATTCTCCCCTGGGCTTCAAAAGTTTGCGCCAACGTTAGCCCCCTAACTTTGAGGCTAACGTTGGCACATGGATTTCTCCCCTGGGCACCAAAAGTTTACGCCAACGTTAGCCCCCTAACTTTGAGGCTAACGTTGGCACATGAATTCCTCCCTGGCCATCCAACGTTTGCGCCAACATTAGCCCCCTAACTTGGAGGCTAACGTTGGCACATGAATTACAATGGGGAAGGAGCAAAAGTTTGCGCCAACGTTAGCCCCCTAACTTGGTGGCTAACGTTGGCGCCACTAGCACACAAGGCATTGCCAACGTTAGGGTCAAAGTTAGACCCCTAACGTTGGCTCAAACTTTTGGTCCAACTTTTGCTAACCTCAAAACCGGTTCAACTGGTTCACTTTAGTTCTTCTTCAAACTTCAAGAGCAATCAACCAAGGCCTCTTTCAACCCAATTCCACCAAGAGCAAAGGCCCAACTCAAGGCTTGAAGATCATTTGAAGAAAGTGTATAAATAGGATAGAATTCAAGTTCTTCAGGGAGCTTTTTTTTTTGGAATTTTCATAATAGTTTTCGGAGAGCTTTTGATATTGAGTGATCTCTAATTTCTTTGTCTTGGGGAAGGAGAATTCACTTCTCTTCCTCTTAGTTTTATTGCTTTCAATTTCAATTACACTTGTCTTGGATCTTGGGTTGGAGATTTGAAGAAATTCTGTTTCAATCTCAATCTTGGATCTCTGTTTCTTTACTGCTAATTAAATTTCATTTCCGGTTAATTGCTCTTCATCTATTTTCCTTGCAATTTACAATTTCCTTGCAATTGTTCTTGTTGGATCTAGGAAGGCATTGAGATCTAGACTTGGTTTTCTAGTCTCTGGGTCCTGAGATCTGAATTTCCCATTTCACTTCTCTATTTACTGCTTTCTATGTTCATTTACTTTTCTGCTTCATATCCGGTTCAATCCCAATTCCCTTTCCCTCTTCTGTTTGATGCAATTTAATTTTTCCTTGTTTAATTTCTGCAAATCCACATCCCAATCCCCTTTACATTTCAAGCAATTTACATTCCTTGTGCTTTAAGATTCCGCAATTTACAATTCTTGCACTCTAAGCTTCCGCTATTTAATTTCTTGTTCTTTACGTTTCAGCAATTTATTTCTTGTTCTCTTTACTTCAATGCAATTTAATTCTGCAAGTCACAAAACCATCAACCAAATCTTGATTCGCTTGACTAAATCAACCACTAAACTAAAATTGCTCAATCCTTCAATCCCTGTGGGATCGACCTCACTCCCGTGAGTTTTTATTACTTGATACGACCCGGTGCACTTGCCGGTTAGATTTGTGTGTTTTGGGAGAAATTCATTTTTCCTCCAAAATAACTCATCAAGTTTTTGGCGCCGTTGCCGGGGATTGATTAGATTGACAATGATTAAGTGAGGTGGTGATCTAGATCAAGCACTTTTTCTTTATTTGTCTCTAATTTTGACTAACCCACTAACTGTTTGAATTTTTGCTTAAGCTAACTGGAACTTCATTCTAGCAATAGATTGAAGTGCCACTGATTCTGTGCGTTTCTTATGTTCTGCTTGTATGTCAGGTATAGGGAGATCCATTCCTGTTTTATCTGAAACTGACCAGAGAACTCTCCGAAGGCTAAGAAGAGAAGCAAGAGAAAAAAATGTTGCTGGAGAGGAAGAATCAGATGAAGAATATCATGAATTGGAGGAACACTCAACAGATCCAACAAATCCACCAGTGTGAATGGCCAACAACAATGGTCAACCCCAGAGGAGAGTCTTGGCTTCATATACACTTGCTAATCCAAGGCATTGTGGGAGTAGCATCCTTAACCCAAATGTCAATGCAAATAACTTTGAATTGAAGCCCCAACTCATCACCTTGGTGCAGAACAACTGTTCCTATGGAGGAGGCCCCTTGGAAGATCCAAACCAGCACCTATCCACCTTCCTGAGGATATGTAACACAGTGAAGACCAATGGTGTGCATCCTGACAGTTACAAATTGCTGCTATTTCCATTTTCCCTCAAAGACAAAGCCACTCAATGGTTGGAGTCATTTCCAAGAGATAGCATCAACAACTGGGATGATCTAGTAACCAAGTTTCTTGCCAAGTTTTACCCACCTCAAAGAGTTATTAGATTGAAGACTGAAGTACAAACATTCACACAAATGGATGCTGAACCCTTGTATGAGGCATGGGAATGATATAAAGCTCTAATCAGGAAGTGCCCTCCTGAGATGTTTAATGAATGGGATAAACTCCAAAATTTCTATGAAGGACTGACAATGAAAGCTCAAGAGGCACTTGACTATTCAGCAGGAGGCTCAATGCAACTCATGAAGACAGCTGAAGAAGCTCAGAACCTCATTGACATGGTGGCTAACAACCAATATTTCTTTGGCCATCAGAGACAACACCAACCATCACTAAGGAAAGGAGTGTTAGAAATGGAAGGGGTTGACACCCTCCTAGCTCAAAACAAGATAATGCAGCAGCAGATTCAAGAACAATTTGAGCAGATGGCTAAAAAGATTGATAGTTTACAAGTTGCAGCAGTGAATACAAGCCAACCATCAACCACATGGGGACAAAATGAAGAAAACCAAGAAAATCAGCAGCAGGAACAACCTCAATATGTGCAAAACCAAGGCTCATGCCAAAATGAGGTTTATGGTGACACCTACAATCCATCCTGGAAGAACCATCCAAATCTCAGATGGGGAGATAACCACACCCACAGCCAGCAACCGTGGCAGAAAAACTCAAACCAAAACAACTCAAGAAACACAACTTACTCAAACCACGACCAGCAAAACGCTAATAATAATCAATACAAGAAACCACAGAATACATATCAACCACCCCACCACAATCCACAAACTCATCAAAATAGCATTTCCGCACCAACATCTAACCCCCAAAACTACCACACTACCCTTACAAATAACTTCCAGCAACCACATTCCACCCCCATCATACCACCAATAGACCATCATGAAAGTAGAATTTCAAGTCTTGAGGCAGCCATACAAGCAATTGCTCAGTCCACTCAGAGCTTGGTCAAAATGCAAGAGAGAAATGAAGCTACCATGAAGAACCTTGAACGACAAGTGGGACAATTGGCCAAACAAGCTGAACGGCCAACTAATGTTCTCCCAAGTGATACAATCTCCAATCCAAAGGACAAAGGAAAAGCTACAAAGTGGGAGGAGTGCAAAGCAATCATAGTGGGAAGTGAAAAGACTAGGGAGAAGGAAGCCATCAATCAAGAAGAACACAACAGAGAAGTTCCACAAGAAGAGACAGAAGAGAGAAGTGAAGAGGAGAGAAAGACCAAGAATGCAAAAAGCTCAAAGAAAGATGATCCTGGGAGTTTTTACATACCTTGCACCATAGGATACATAACAATTGAGAAGTCATTTTGTGACCTCGGTGCAGGTATAAACTTGATGCCTTTGTCTCTAATGAGGAAACTTCAAATTTTTGAGCTGAAGTCCACACGAATAGTTCTCCAAATGGCTGACAAATCCATTAAGCAAGCACTGGGAGTTGTGGAGAATGTGTTGGTAAAAGTGGGAAAATTCTTTCTCCCAGCTGATTTTGTCATCCTGGATATGGATGAAGACCCTAACACTCCCATCATCCTGGGGAGGCCTTTCCTAGCTACGGGCAGAGCATTGATAGATGTTGAGAAAGGGGAGTTGTTGCTGAGAGTGCATGATGAGCACCTAGCATTCCATGTTTTTAAAACCCCACATGAGCCCACTCAAGAAGAAGATGGTATGAAGGATAAGGCCAAGGATCAAAGCTTAAAGGAGGCATTCAATGAGTTAACTCCAAGACTTCTACATCCATGCTTGAAAGAAGTAGAGATGGTGCAACAGACTAAAGAAATCAAGGAGGAACTAGATCCAAAACCCCCAGATGAGAACCTCAACATTCTAGATAAAGAACCACCAAGGCATGAATCATCTCCTAAGAAAGAAGAGAAGAAGAAGAGGCCAAAAGGGTGGAAAAACAAGAAAATCCCCACTGAAGGCTTTTCACCAGGGGATAAAGTAGTGTTAAACACACAACCAATGAAGATGTCTCCACAATTATTTGAATATTACACTGTGAACCGGGTCCTTTCACTTGAACACTTAGAGATCATCAAAGAGGAGACTGGAAGGAAGTTCACAGTAAGAGGAGAAAAGTTGAGGCACTATGATTTTCAGCCCCCATGATCAAAGAATGAAGGATGTCAAGCTAGTGACATTAAAAGAGCGCTTGTTGGGAGGCAGCCCAACCTGAGGTAGTTTTTTTTATATAGCTAGTTCAATAAAAAGGTTAAGTAGATTCACCTGTATTGTAAGAAGCTAAGTTTGGTGTTACACACCAAAACAATTTAAGGGAGAATGAAGGATTCTAAGTTTGGTGTTCCACCGAAATCTCATTTACAAACACATTCTCACCTTCTGCATAAAGGGTTGCTAGCTCCAAGCAATCAGATGAATCATTTAATCATTGTCTGTTTCTAGTTTTTAGTTTTATTGCCTTTAGCAAAGACACAAGGATTTCACATGTGATTAACTTGATGCATCAGAGGCAGTGGCGAGGGACTAAGTTTGGTGTTCACACACCAAAGTAAGTTCAAAAGCCTATAAGAAAGTCTTGCACACTAAACAATTACCTAAGGGCTTGAGAAGCAAGCAACTTTTGAGAATTGTGCAGGGAATTCACTACCATTTGAAGACACTATGCATCATAACTCAAAAGGGCACAGCAGAAGGAAGGACAAAGGAACTGCAAACCAATAGGTTGTATCTACACTTAACTCTTGCTGTTGAAAAATGTTTTGACTTGTGTCTTGCTAAAGTGTTCATCTAGTACAAGTAGAATCACTCTTAAAATAAGTAAGCTAGTCTAAGTGTGTGCTTGTGTGTTTACTTTCACTTGACAAAAAGCATGCTTTATCCCCTGCATTTTCAATTCAATAAAAGAAATGTTTGAATGTGAAGTGAGATAGTTCTCTGTTAGATAGAAGTACAATAAAAGTAAGTGGTGGTATGTATGTGTGATTGTATGATAGCTCACTTTTAGTGAATAAGAGAACTAGGATGTCTCCTCTTAAGTAGAAAGTAGCTACTGTCTATGAATCTCAATCGAATAAAAATCCTTGGTTAGAAAGAAAAACAAAAAGAAAGAAAAAAGGGAGAAAAAGAAATAGCCAAAGAGTGGCAGAACAAAAGAAAACAAAAATTAACAAAGCTGGACACCAATAGCTTGAACCTTAGAATATATGCCTGTGGTGTCTTTGAGTTAGGATCTGCTTGGACTACTAAGTTCTTTGGAGTGCATCAACACTCGGTGACTTGGGTTAACTAACCCGGGATCATCAGCTGAAAGTCCACTATCAAGAGCAACCTAACTACAAGGCATTTAGTAGCCCAAAGAGGTGCTGGGTATCAATGTTCTAAGAAGGAATGTGAGCCAAGTGTCTATAGTGAATAATGTGTCAAGTATAAAGAAAAGGAAATGAACTTGCTACACATGACACTCAAATAAAGCTTATGAACAAGATAATAGCCAAGGATAAAGGAATAATGAGAGGTCATAGCAGTATGTCACTTGAAGCTTGAAGGAGACTTTCTAGGCCTAGGAGTCAATAAGAAGTGAGTATTTGTATATCCACACAAAACCCCATGAACTATCAATAATACTCTGCTAGCATGAACATCCTCTTCCATTTCATTCTTTCTTCTCAATAAATCTTTTCTTGCTTGGGGACAAGCAAGCTTTAAGTTTGGTGTTGTGATGACAAGTCATCCTAGCCTATTTTAGCTAGTCTTTTTCTCTTGTTTTCATTAGAATTATGCACTTTCTTGAGCTACAAGCAAGCTAATTGAGTAGATTTTCATGTTTCCCTTGATTGAACCAACCATATATGAATTCATGCCATTTCATGAGGTTTTATGCTATATTTGTTGCATATTATGAAAGATTGAATATCTCATGATTTTGAGCATAGCTTTGATGAGTTTGGTTGATTAATGATAGGTGAAGAAGGCTTGGAGAAAGGTTGAAGCAAGAAGGAATGGCTAGGAGTGAAGAGAGGACAATGGAATAAGTGAAATTGAACCAGGAAGCAAGAAGCTGGACCTAAAGTTAGCATCAAACTTTTGCACAAACTTTTGGTTGAAAAGTTAGCCCCAACGTTAGCCTCCTAACTTGGAGGCTAACGTTGGAACTTGAAAATTCTCCCCTGGGCTTCAAAAGTTTGCGCCAACGTTAGCCCCCTAACTTTGAGGCTAACGTTGGCACATGGATTTCTCCCCTGGCCACCAAAAGTTTGCGCCAACGTTAGCCTCCTAACTTTGAGGCTAACGTTGGCACATGAATTCCTCCCTGGCCATCCAACGTTTGCGCCAACGTTAGCCCCCTAACTTGGAGGCTAACGTTGGCACATGAATTACAATGGGGAAGGAGAAAAAGTTTGCGCCAACGTTAGCCCCCTAACTTGGTGGCTAACGTTGGCGCCACTAGCACACAAGGCATTGCCAACGTTAGGGTCAAAGTTAGAATTCACTTCTCTTCCTCTTAGTTTTATTGCTTTCAATTTCAATTACACTTGTCTTGGATCTTGGGTTGGAGATTTGAAGAAATTCTGTTTCAATCTCAATCTTGGATCTCTGTTTCTTTACTGCTAATTAAATTTCATTTCCGGTTAATTGCTCTTCATCTATTTTCCTTGCAATTTACAATTTCCTTGCAATTGTTCTTGTTGGATCTAGGAAGGCATTGAGATCTAGACTTGGTTTTCTAGTCTCTGGGTCCTGAGATCTGAATTTCCCATTTCACTTCTCTATTTACTGCTTTCTATGTTCATTTACTTTTCTGCTTCATATCCGGTTCAATCCCAATTCCCTTTCCCTCTTCTGTTTGATGCAATTTAATTTTTCCTTGTTTAATTTCTGCAAATCCACATCCCAATCCCCTTTACATTTCAAGCAATTTACATTCCTTGCGCTTTAAGATTCCGCAATTTACAATTCTTGCACTCTAAGCTTCCGCCATTTAATTTTTTGTTCTTTACGTTTCAGCAATTTATTTCTTGTTTTCTTTACTTCAATGCAATTTAATTCTGCAAGTCACAAAACCATCAACCAAATCTTGATTCGCTTGACTAAATCAACCACTAAACTAAAATTGCTCAATCCTTCAATCCCTGTGGGATCGACCTCACTCCCGTGAGTTTTTATTACTTGATACGACCCGGTGCACTTGCCGGTTAGATTTGTGTGTTTTGGGAGAAATTCATTTTTCCTCCAAAATAACTCATCAAGTTTTTGGCGCTGTTGCCGGGGATTGATTAGATTGACAATGATTAAGTGAGGTGGTGATCTAGATCAAGCACTTTTTCTTTATTTGTCTCTAATTTTGACTAACCCACTAACTGTTTGAATTTTTGCTTAAGCTAACTGGAACTTCATTCTAGCAATAGATTGAAGTGCCACTGATTCTGTGCGTTTCTTATGTTCTGCTTGTATGTCAGGTATAGGGAGATCCATTCCTGTTTTATCTGAAACTGACCAGAGAACTCTCCGAAGGCTAAGAAGAGAAGCAAGAGAAAAAAATGTTGCTGGAGAGGAAGAATCAGATGAAGAATATCATGAATTGGAGGAACACTCAACAGATCCAACAAATCCACCAGTGAGAATGGCCAACAACAATGGTCAACCCCAGAGGAGAGTCTTGGCTTCATATACACTTGCTAATCCAAGGCATTGTGGGAGTAGCATCCTTAACCCAAATGTCGATGCAAATAACTTTGAATTGAAGCCCCAACTCATCACCTTGGTGCAGAACAACTGTTCCTATGGAGGAGGCCCCTTGGAAGATCCAAACCAGCACCTATCCACCTTCCTGAGGATATGTAACACAGTGAAGACCAATGGTGTGCATCCTGACAGTTACAAATTGCTGCTATTTCCATTTTCCCTCAAAGACAAAGCCACTCAATGGTTGGAGTCATATTCACTTACATCTTCATTCAAGCATACATTGTGCACTTTACATAATTTCATGAGGATTTTGCATGAATTTAATAACAAATTGGATGTTGCATTTCCCATGATTTGGATTAGAACTTTGATGCACTTTATTGCCTGATTTCAGAACAAAAGAAGCAAGGAAGAACCACGTTAGCAGCCACGTGAATCTAACTAACGTAACCTCTAACGTGGAATGGGAGCTAACTTGCAAAGTTAATGAGAAAAGTAATCACCAATAACACCCTCAAAGCCATCATAGCCCATGTTAAGAGTCACATTAACTTAGTTAACGTGAACTCTAACGTGGAAGAAGACAATAAGGCCAACGTTAGTGACACTCCCCTTTGTCACTAACGTTGGACCAAGCTCATAATTGGCCACGTTAACTATGTTAACGTGGCTTCTAACGTTAAGAAGCAAAAGGGAAGCCAATGTTAGTGACATTTACCTTTGTCACTAACGTTGGCCAAGCTTCCATAAGCCACGTTAACTCCCACGTTAACTTAGTTAACGTGGAAGCTAACGTGGAGAGAGCAATTGGTCGCCAACGTTAGTGACACTCACCTTTGTCACTAATGTTGGAGATGGCTAGCATGACTACGTTAGAAGCCACGTTAACTTAGTTAACGTGGACCCTAACGTGTGAAAGAGGGGCACATTGGAACGTTGGTGACAAAGGTAAGTGTCACTAACTTTCTCGAAGGAGTGGCAAGCTTACGTTAAGAGCCACGTTAACTAAGTTAACATGGACTCTAACGTAGGGAAGGGGGAGGTTTATCAACGTTATTGGGAAAGGTAAGTCCCAATAACGTGTGCGAAGGACCAAGAGGCAACGTTAGTGGTAACATTTGTGCCACTAATGTTAAGGTTAACGTGGCTCATACTTGGGTGAGCAACGTTAGTGAAAAAGGTGATTGTCACTAACGTTCTCGAACCCACACTTTCACTTAACGTTAATACCACTAACGTCCTGAGCTAAAAGTCCCTGCCTACTTCACACTTTCTCTCTGCAAGCAAAGCTAAGCCCAATAATGAAGATAACTGCTTCAAAATCAGGATCCAAAAGCCCATACCCAAGACTTGAAGAGCCAACTAGAAGGTCAGAAGAGTAGTATATATAGGAGTAACTTTGAATTAGTTTAGGGGGCTGAAAACTTTAGGGAGCCTTTGGCCTAGAATTACTCTCTGTATTTTACTTTCTCTGCACTTCTAGTTTACTTTTAGCATGTATTCTCCATCTTTGTTTTCATTTTCCAGAGCTATGATCAACTAACTCTTTTCATTGGGTTAGGGAGCTCTGTTGTAATTTGATGGATCAATATTAGTTTTCATTCTGCTTCTTCTATCTTTTCTCTTGATTTTACTAGAAAGCTTTCGATCTTCATCCAATTAGGTAGTTATCTTGGAAAATAAACTATTCATACTTGGATCTCTTCTGAACCTTGAAAGAGGAATGAAGGGATCATGCTAGAAATGCTTTCTCATGCTGGACCAAATTAGGTGTAGATGGATATGTGACTATAATCCTTCCAACACTTGATTTGGGAAATGCATGTGGTATAATCAGTGACCATACTTCATCTCTTCTCATGAGCAATTGACCAAGGAATTGGCTATTGATCCAGATTTGAGAGATTAAATTACAAGGAATTGTAATTCGATCACTTAAGATTGCCAAGGAGATCAATGAACGCATTGATTGAGGAAGAGATGAGAATGAACTTGATCCGGAAGATTGCAATATCTCTTGATCCCAATGTTCAATTTATTTTTAGTTCTTACATTTACTTTTCTTGCCATTTTACTTTTCTGCACTTCATTGCTTTCTTTACTTTTATGCCATTTACATTTCCTTGTTGCTTATCACTCCAATCTGATTCGTCTAACTAGGATAATCAATTAACCATTGATTGCTTAATCCGTTAATCTCTGTGGGATTCGACCTCACTCTTTTGTGAGTTATTATCAATTCGGTATACTTGCTGAAGGGGAATTTGTTGAGAGACAAGTTTTCCGTGTATCAAGTTTATGGCGCCGTTGCCAGGGATTGATTTTGAATCAACAATGATTAAATTGGAGGATAACTAGATTGAGCATTTTTAGTTTGTTTGATTTAATTTTCTGTTTGAGTAATTTACTTTCAGTTTTAGTTAATTTCTTCCCCTCCCCCTACTTTTTCATTTTTTTTAGTTATTTACAATTCAGTTCACTGACCCACTAACTGTTTGATATATTGCATCACTCACACTAACAGTAATTCTAACAGAAATACTTCCTGTATCTATTTTCCTTGCTTGTGCTTTGTTGGTTGTATGACAGGGAGAAGAAGCGGGGCTTCAACTTCCTTTGATTTAGAACCTGAGAGGACCTTCCTCAGATTAAGAAGGGAAGCAAGAGAAAAGCGAGTAGTGGGTGCCGAGGAAGAGGAGGAATACTTTGAACCAAACATGGAAGAAAACATGGAAAACCATCATGAAGAAGAGGCTCACAACCATGGCAGAGAAGGTCGAGCAAATCATGCTGGGGAGGAGAGAAGAGTTTTAGGCTCTTACATCAATCCAAACCCAGGAAACTGTGGAAGTAGCATTCAAAAGCCGACCATCCATGCCAATAATTTTGAACTAAAACCGCAGCTCATCACCCTTGTTCAGAACAACTGTTCATTCGGAGGAGGAGTCCAAGAAGACCCCAATCAACATCTAACCACCTTCCTGAGGATATGTGACACGGTGAAGTCTAATGGTGTTCATCCTAACGCCTATAGACTGCTCTTATTTCCATTCTCACTCAAGGATAAGGCAGCCAGTGGCTGGAGTCTTTTCCGAAGGAGAGTTTGACAACTTGGGAAGATGTGGTGAACAAAATTTTAGCCAGATTCTATCCTCCCCAAAGAATCAACAGGCTGAGAGCTGAGGTCCAAACTTTCAGGCAACAAGATAGTGAGACTCTATATGAAGCATGGGAGAGGTTCAAGGATCTGACAAGGAGGTGTCCACCAGATATGTTCAATGAATGGGTGCAGCTACACATTTTCTATGAAGGCCTTTCTTATGAATCAAAGAAAGCAGTAGACCACTCATCCGGTGGATCTCTGAACAAGAAGAAGACCATTGAGGAGGCCATAGATGTCATTGAAACTGTAGCAGAAAATGACTATTTCTATACTTCTGAAAGAGGGAACACTAGAGGAGTGATGGAGCTAAACAATGTAGATGCTCTGCTGGCCCAAATTAAGCTCATTACCAAGCAGCTGGCTGACCTCACCAAGAAGATGGAGAGGAACCAAGTAGCAGCAATCACCACTTCATTAGCAACCCAAGAAGGAGTGAATGAAGAAGTAGAGGGTAGTCAGGAGCAAGCCAACTACATTGGGAATTCATCTAGGCAAAACCATGATCCATACTCCAAGACCTACAACCCTGGATGGAGGAATCACCCAAACTTTGGGTGGGGGAATCAATAAGATCAAGGCTAAGATCAGAGACGTCACAACCCCAACAACAATGCAGCTCACCAACAATTCACACAGAGAACATATCAACACCACCATGACAACACCTTTCCACATCCATATCAAAACCAAAATAACATTTCTCATCCCTCCACCTCTAATCCCAATCCACCAACATTTGATGACAGACTCTCAAGGATTGAGAATCTACTTCAAGGCATAGGCAAAGAGATTCAAGACAACAAGGCGTTCAAGGAGGAAGTGCGAGCAAAATTTAAGAACCAGGGAGACACCATCAAGAGGTTGGAATCTCAAGTAGGGTATCTCTCTGAGCAGATTCCCAAACCTACAGATGGATTCCCAAGTGACACAGAAAAAAATCTGAGAGGAGAAACAAAGAAAGTAAGATGAGAATATTGCAAGATGGTCACTATAAGTGATAAAGAGACTGAGGACAAGCCAAACAAGCCGTCAGAACAACCTGGAGATACCTCAGCAGAGGAGAAGGAAAAAGATCACCAAGAACCAAAAATCTCACAACAGGAGCTGCTGAAACTCTATGCACCCTTTCCACAACTACTCAATGGTGCTGTGGAGAAGAGAATATACTCAAGATTTCTTGACTTGTTTGCATCTCTGCATGTAAACATACCATTCATCAAGACCATCCAACAAATGCCTGCATACATCAAGTATATGAAGGAACTGCTTCCAAGGAAAAGCTCACTCAAGGGAGGCCAAACTATAGTGATGAACAAGGAGTGCAGCGCCCTCATTCAACCAGAGTTGCCTACAAAAAGAAAGGACCCAGGGAGTTTTCACATACCCTGTGCCATAGGAGAAACAATGTTTGATAGAGCACTCTGCGATTTGGGAGCAAGCATCAACTTAATGCCCTTGTCCTCTGTGAAGAGGCTGCAGATCAATGAGATAATACCCACAGATGTAGTCATCAGGCTGACTGACAAAACTCAAAAACAAGCAATAGGAGTGGTGGAAAATGTGTTGGTAAAGGTTGGGAAATACTTCCTCCCAGCAGACTTTGTCATATTGGACATAGAAGAGAGTTACACTCACCCAATCATATTGGGAAGACTATTCCTAGCTACAGCCAGAGCACTCATAGATATGGAGCGAGGGGAGCTAATTTTGAGGATCCATGATGAACAGCTCGCCTTCACTATTTTCAAACACTCACAAGAAGTAGATCAAGAGAACAAGGAACCAAGGAAGGATCACAGTGAGATACTGAAGGAAGAGATGAGTACTGAAGAACAACAAGCTCATCTGGAGATTCCCTTGGTTGATGGACAAGGAAACAACCAGCTGTCACAGCTCAAGGAAAAGCTGGAAGAACCTAAACCACTAGAGGCATGTGAAGACAACATCAAAATTTCCTTAGAAGAAGAGGCCACAAAGAGTAAGACAACATCACAAGGAACAAAGAAGAAGGTACCAAGGAGGTGGAGGAACAAAAAAATCCCTACGGAGGACTTCTCTCCAGGGGATAAAGTGATCTCAGCTTACTTCCCAAATATCCCCCCTGATCTCTCCACTGTGCCATCTCAGTTACCTAAGGTCTTCGCTATCAACAGAGTTCTCTCCTTGGAACATGTAGAGATCATTGATACAACTACTGGATATAGGTCTACTGCTAGAGGAGAAGACTTGAAGCACTATCGACCTCCCTGATGAAGGTGAAATGTCAAGCTAGTGACTCTAAAGAAGCGCTTCATGGGAGGCAACCCATGTTTTATATGCTTTTAGAAAATAGTGAATAAGTCAATATTTATGAATTCCAACCCAAACTTGACAAACACTTGGTAAAATCCTTATTATGCAGTATATAGTGAAGAACAAGTTTGATGTTCAAAGCATGCCAAGAAAGCATGAATGCAACCCAGAGCATGCTAGTCTTGGAGCTTTGAACACAAACTTTTCATCACAGTGCTCCAAACTAAGTTTGGTGTAATGACCCAACTCCCAGTATGCCATGGTCATACAAGAAGCTAAGTGTTACTAACTTATCCTTCCTAATATATTTAATATATGAGCCTCTTCCTTGTTAGAGCGATGCCAATTTTACGAGTAACTTTTTTTTTGTTTGCGGATGTTCAGGTAAAATAAACAAGCATACATTGAGAGTAATAGAAAAGCGGCATAAAGAAACATAGAAATACAGCTGATAATATACATCATGTACACTATAACAAAACATGTAGCGTTTACACAAGATCAAGTCAGTTTACATCCTCGTCATCCTATGTAGCTAATATATACACGACACTCCCAGGGCCTGGCCCATACAAAAAGCCGCTAAACTGGCGCCCAGGCTAGCCTAACCACTATATAGCTCCTAGCTCTCGGGTGTACTAACACAAGTGAGAGACTAACTAATAGATAATGTCAGACTAGAGTGTCATCAAAAGAATGCCCCTTCCGCAGTTAAACTATATCTACACGTGGCCGTTCGGAGAATCGCCGTGAGGCTCATCCATCTCCTCATCCTGCTCTATCTCTATCTCAGGATCCTCCTCCTCCTCATCGTCCGCAGCTACAACTATATCCTCAGATCCACCAGAAACACTGTTGTCACTATGTACAAAACCATTTGCGAGCACAGGTCCGTTCGCATATATAGGAGTTATCCCACCGTTCGGTAGTGCCGGCTCATCAGGCTGTGGAAAGTCAGGGATCGGCTCAGGGGAAAAGTTCCACTCTGGTGGTATCACAGGTACGTAGTCACCAGCTAACTCAGGCTCATCAGGAATGATAGGCTCAGGTACCGCCTCATTCAAAGGTTGAGCTGGTATAGGGTGCTCAGGATCATAAGGAAAAGGATGTCCAGGTGCGTCAGGATGTAACCAGGATAAGTGAAAGTCGTAAGGAGCATCAGGGTCAAAATGCGGGCTAGACAGAGGATGTTGAAAATCTCGATTAGGTAATGCATATCGTCTAATACGAGGCTCTAATCCCATGATGAAGTAACTGTGATGTACCAGATCCTCGTAGACGTAAGGGTCTTCGAACTCATAGAAGATCACGCCCGTCTCCATCTGAGGGGGAGGAAGGTAGAGAAGGGGTAAGAAATGGGGAGTTCTTTGTAGGGTCGGGGTTGTTAGTTACGTTCATTTATTCGTTTTCGATTAGCAGATGAATAATATAATACAGTAATGTAGTAAACAGAAGTTAAAAATAGATAGAAAAACAAAGAACAGAACACAAGCAGAAGAATAAGAAGATAAAGCACAGACATAACACTCGAGCAAACAAATATAAAGAAATAGATCAAACACAAGTAGGAATGCAACAGAGAATAATGCGCAGACAAGAATGATGCATGTCTAGTCCTAGTGCAGGTAATGAGCTCATTTGTCAGTTTCTACCCGCTCCCGACGTAACCCAGCATTACCAGCCGGATATGGCTTTCCTGTTGGCTATACCCATGTGTACAGAAAATAATCCCTCTGCCACCACAGGGTCCACTGCACGCAGGAAATAACACATCTGCCACTGCAAGGATGTATGCCGAAACACCTTCTGTATACAGGAAATAACTCCTCTGCCACTACAGAAATGGAACAGGTGGTCACGGTACTCTGTAGCAGGAAATAACCCATCTGCCTTACAGAAATAAAATATGGATCTGTACCGCAGGAAAGTGTAACAACCCCGGTTTTCGAGAACGCGAAATCTTTTCTGAAAGTACGGATTTCTCCGGAAGATCAGTAAGGGGAATACCTTTGATATATCATCAAGTATCTCAATCCTCATTGTCATTATGTCATCTTTAACTTAGAACCTTTTCCGAGACAAGCTCGATAATGCGGTCACGAAGAACCTGGTTTTTGAACCGTATCGGTTAGAAGTTTTGATTTGGTTTTTTTATAAATAGTCTCAGTTTGACGAACCGGACTCAATTTATGAGAGAAGAGAGATAATAGGATGATATTATCATTATATTAGTATTAGAAGCTTCTTGAATAATATTATAAGGTTACCTGGTCAGTTTTAGTTAAAAACATAAAATCGGTTTAACCGGGTTTACGGTTTACTGGTGCAGCTTAGCACCAACACTCTATGATGAATTTAGCAATGCTAAGGCCTTATTATACATGTTCTATTCTCATAATAAATATGTTACTAGTGTCATTTATGCTAGTAGCTCAGAAAATAATTTTTAGAGATGTTTTTACGAGTGTTCCGGTACACCTAGTTTTAGTAGTTGTACAACAGAGATATTTTAATATTATTTTAATCCACCTCCAAGCCAACCAATCACAACTCACCTTACACCCCCAAGACCTCCAAGGCTGTCTCATTTCATCATTTTGGCCGAAAATAACAAGAGAGAAAAGAGAGAAACTTTCATGAACACTTAATCTTCAAAGCTTGATTTCTTCTGAACCAAAACTCAAATCAAAACTCCGATTTCACCAAAATGATCCTCTCTTCTTCCTCTACATAACCATGTGACTTATCAAGGCTGGAAATAAGGTGAGATGGCTGTCTCCCTCCCATTTCAATTCGGTTTTCAAGGAAAACCATGCAAAACATGTGTTTTCTTGATGTTCTTCCTTAGGAATCATGCATAACTTGACTTGAGGGCCAAGAAACGTGAATTTCCAGTAAGTCTAAGGTGAGATATATCTTCCTAACATACTGAGTGAGATTTGGTCAGTTGAGAGTTTTTGGATTTAAAGTTGTTCTTGATGTGATTTAGGAGGAAAAAGTGCTTAAGGACCACCTGAAAGTTTAACCGAATTAGGAGCAGCAAAACCAGGTAGGGATTGACGAATTTAATCTTGATTGATTCTGTTTGAGTTGTGTGATTATGATATGGTTTGGCTGTGCTTGAAATTGATGATTTATATGAGTGATTCTTGTTGAAATTTTGGTGAAATTTTGATGAAATTTGATGAAATTCAAGCTTTAAAGTTCATGTTCTTGGGCAGCTGGAAAAACGAAACCCTATTCTTAAATTGAGGTTCAATTTGTGTTGAAATCATGTAGAAAAGATGGGGTTTTAGTGGCTGCTAATTTATTATGAATTATGGTAAAAATCGGTTGCTGAAAAGACTGATAAACGGGTAAAAACAGAGAAAGAATCTGAAGAATTTACGAAGAACACGAAGAACACTTTGAGTGTGATGAAGAACATTGAAGAACACCTTTTAGATCTTAAAAAAAGGAAGCTTGTAATTATTTTGGTGTTTGAGGGGTTATTTGGTAATTTCTAAAAGTTAGGGTGGTAAAAATAGAAATATTAAAAGTTACGGGTGGTAAAAAGTGAATTTTAAAGGTTAAAAGTAAAAGTAAGTTAATTTTCGAACATTTAATAATAAAATAATAAATAATAATAAAATATTAAATTAATAATATTTAATTAAAAATAATATTTTAATAAAAATAATAAAATAATGCAGAAATGGCAGTTTTCTGTAAAAGCTTTAGAAAGACAACTTTAAGCACAGAATCTCATAATTACCTTCATAAAACACTTAGGGAGTGGTAAAAACATATTAGTGAGGCAAAGATAAATAAAAGATAAAAATTTGAAGAAAAGAAAAAAATCGAAGAAAAAGTCAGTAAAATTTTAATGACAGAAAAACAGACAGAGACTAGTGAACGAACTAGGGCAACATAGTTAGTCCTGGAATTGCGAATAGGGTTAGGTATTATATGAAAAGTTAAACTGTTTCAGTATAGACTTAATGAACCTATACTTGGGACAGACTAACTATTCATACCGAAATTTACAAAAGCTTTAAATACATACGTTAAACAGAGAAATCAGAGCAGAGTAAAGAAACACAGAGAACAGAGTAACCAGAGCAGAATAAAGGGATACAGAGAAAAGAGTAATCAGAGCAAAGTAAAAAGACAAAGAGAAAAGAGTAATATGATAAAGAGAAATGGTTTGAATTAAGATGTTGTAAAAGTGAAAGATGTAAAGTTTGTACAGTATGATTGAACAGAGAAAGAAAGAGGTACTGCATAAAAATGTGAAAATGATGATGAATAATGAGAATGATGATGAATGATGATAATGAGAATGATTATGTGATGATTTGTTGCTTGAGGCAACCCAAGAGATGTGTTTATTCATTTGTTGCGTTAAGGCAACTCCAGATATACTTGTATGATCATCTGCTGCAGTGAGGCAGTCAGATAGATAATGGTGTGATCACTGAGAACGCTTTCCTACGGTACAGATCCATATTTTATTTCTGTAAGGCAGAGGGGTTATTTCCTGCTACAGAAGTACCGTGACCACCTGTTCCATTTCTGTAGTGGCAGAGGGGTTATTTCCTATATACAGAAGGTGTGTCGGCGTACATCCCTGCAGTGGCAGATGTGTTATTTCTTGCGTGCAGTGGACCCTGTGGTGGCAGAGGGGTTATTTCCTGTACACAGGGGTATAGCCAATAGGAAAGCCTTATCTAGACAGAGGTTGCTGGATAACGTCGAGAGCGGGTTAGTAACCGACAGATGAGCTCATTACCTGCACTAGGGCTAGACATGCATCATACTTGGTTGCGCATTTCCTTTGTTATGTTTGTGGTATGAATGTATGCTTTCCTTGTTTGTATTCCATTCTCTGCACTTGTGATATTTTCTTGTATTCTTCTGTTTGTGTTCTGCTAACTATTTTCTCTATCTTCTCTACTTATCTGTGTTTTCTAATTACTGCTTCCTTGTATTCTGTTAATAGTCTGCAAAACAACATAGAATTAATGAACATTACTAATAACCCTGACCCTACTAAGAACTCCCCAGTTCTTACCCCTTCTCTCTCCCTTTCCCCTTCAGATGGAAGTAAGAGTACCTTACCATAGTTCGCTGATGACCGTTCACAAGAAGAGGATTCTGCTCTAGATAGTCTTCTGAGTCTAGGGTGAATATCGTTCTCTGATTATATGTAAATACTGTGAGACCAGCCAACGTCTGCACCCCTTCGTATCCGCACTTTAACCTAAATCCTGTGTACGAGATTCCTATTTTGTGGATACTTCATGAAGTACCAGAGAAACGTCCTGTGGAAAAGTATGATCGTGCAGAGGAGTAGCAGATGATATTCTATCTTTTGATGACGTTCCACCTGACTTGAGTTGTGAAGACTTAGAACGTACTTTCCCTCGCTTTAGTAGTTTAGAGGGACTAGGTGAGTATAGAGTCTAGGCTAGCCTAGGTGCCAGCTTAGGGACCTCTTGAACAGGTCAGGACCTGGGATGTTGTATGTATGTATATGTATATAGTTATTATCTAGCTATACCTAGGGGTGTTCTAACTAAAGGTCTATACTCTAATAAAGGCAGGATAAATGAATGTTGCTAGCTACTTGTGATGTATTTATGTGTGGTTGCTTATAACTGTTTTATCTGTTATCAGCTGTGAGTTGATTATGAATGAATCCGTCTATTAATCCAAATGTTTTAAAAAAAAAAAAGTACCTTGCTAACTAACTACGCTTTTAACAACGAATCAGGCTCATATAATAAATAATAGATAATATATAGGATGAGAAATTGGTAGCACTCTGTTTCTGGTATATCCTAGGCGTACTGAAAATTGGGTCGTTACAGAAAGCGTTTCTCAGTGGTTGCACCATTATCTATCTGACTGCCACAATGCAGCAGATGAAGATATAGATATCTCTGAGGTTGCCTTAATGCAACAAATGACCTCTCAATAGGTCCTCTGCTCTTTATCATATTACTCTCTTTGCTTTGTCTCTTTATTCTGCTCTGTTTGTTCTTTTCTCTGTGCTTATTTACTTTATTCCGTTTTCTCTGTTTAACGTATGTATTTAAAGCTTATGTAAATTTCGGTATGATTAGTTAGCCTGCCCCAAGTATAGGTTCATTAAGTCTATACTGAAACAGTTTAACTTTTCATATAATACCTAACCCTATTTGCAATTCAAGGACTAACTACGTTGCCCTAGTTCGTTCACTAGTCCCTGTCTGTTTTTCTGTCATTAAAACTTTACAGACTTTTTCTTCGATTTTTATCTTTTCTTCAACTTTTTATCTTTTATTTATCTTTGCCTCACTAATATGTTTTTACCACTCCCTAAGTGTTTTATGAAGGTAATTATGAGATTCTGCGCTTAAAGTTGTCTTTCTAAAGCTTTTACAGAAAACTGCCTTTTCAGCATTATTTTATTATTTTTATTAAAATATTATTTTTAATTAAATATTATTATTTAATATTTTATTATTTTTTTATTATTTTATCATTAAATTTTCGAAAAATTATCTTACTTTTACTTTTAACCTTTAAAATTCACTTTTTATCACCCGTAACTTTTAATATTTCTACTTTTACCACCCTAACTTTCAGAAATTACCAAACAACCCCTAAAACACCAAAAATTTTACTTCCTTGCCCTTTTTAAGATCTAAGGCCTGTTCTTCATTGTTCTTCATCACACTCAAAGTGTTCTTCATGTTCTTCATAAATTCTTCAGATTCTTTCTCTGTTTTTACCCGTTTTTCAGTCTTTTCAGCAACCGATTTTTACCATAATTCAAAATAAAATTGCAGCCACTAAAACCCCATCTTTTCTACATGATTTCAACATAAATTGAACCTCAATTTAAGCTTAGGGTTTCGTTTTTCCAGCTGCCCAAGAACATGAACTTTAAAGCTTGAATTTCATCAAATTTCATCAAAATTTCACCAAATTTTCACCAAGAATTAATCATATATGCAACCAATTTTTAGCATAGCCAAATAATACAACATTCACACAACTCAAACACAAATAATCAAGATTAATTTCGTGACACCCTACCTGGTTTTGCTGCTCCTAATTTAATCAAACTTTCAGGTGCTCCTTAAGCACTTTTTCCTCCTAAATCACATCAAGAAAACACATATTTAAACATGTTTCCTTGAAACCGAATCAAAAGAGAGATGGTGCAGCCAACTCACCTTGATCCCAGCCTTGATAAGTCATATGATCATGTAGAGAAAGAAGAGAGGATCATTTTGGTCGGATTGGAATTTTGATTTGAGTTTTAGTTCAGCAGAAATCAAGCTTTGAAGATTTGGAACTAAGAACTTTTCTCCCTTTTTCTCTCTTCCTATTTTCGGCCACAAAGTGAAAATGATCCAGCCTTGGGGGTTTTGGGGGTGTAGGGTGAGTTGTGATTGGTTGGCTTGGAGGTGGATTAAAATAATATTAAAATATCTTAGGTGTATAACTACTAAAACTAGATGTATCGGAACACTTGCAAAAACATCTCTAAAAATTATTTTCTGAGCTACTAGCATAAATGACACTAGTAACATATTTATTATGAGAATAAAACATGTCTAATGAGGCCTTAGCATTGCTAAAGTCATCAAAGAGTGCTGGTGCTAAGCTGCACCAGTAAATTGTGAACCCGGTTAAACCGGTTTTCTGTTTTTAACTAAAACTGATTAGGTAATCTTATAATATCATTCAAGAGGCTTCTAATACTCATATAATTATAATATCATCCTATTATCTCTCTTCTCTCATAAATCGGGTCCGGTTTGTCAAACTGAGACTATTTACGAAAAATCGAATCAAAACTCCTAACTGATACGGTTCAAAAACTAGGTTCTTCGCGACCGTGTTATCGAGCTTGTCTCGGAATAGGTTCTAACTTAAAGATGACATAATGAAAATGAGGATTGAGATACTTGATGATATATCAAAGGTTTTCCCCTTACTGATCTTCCGGAAAAATTTGTACTTTTAGAAAACATCTCGCGTACTCGAAAATCGGGGTTGTTACATTTGGTGTCACCCAAGGTGCCACGAATATGCATATAAGGATGCACAGTTAGTTAGTTAGTTGGTATTCATGAATAAACAATCTAATTCTTTTTCTTTATTATTCTAGCCGTAAAGTTTAAATCTTTTTTTTATGATATTGATTTTTTTTTATTTTATTTTTATAGGGAAAAGGAAAGGAGCATTGAAGAGGATTGATTGGACAATTAAATGAAGAATATTCGGCCACTTCATGAAGAGGGATTACACATGTGTCCCAAAGGAGAATGCATTGGAAAATGTTGTCATGCAACATTGAAGAAAGGAGACCCTTGAAGACCGACCCAATAGCCCTCATAAAGATGAGGATCCTTGTGCTCATGATCTGCAAAACCCCATCCGTCCATCCAACAACCACTACATCAATCCATACCTTTCATCCCCTCATCATCTCCCTATATAAGTGAGTCCTAGTGCGTACTTACCCCTCACACTCAAATTCCCACTCTCCACACTTCACACTTCCGGCATCCAAAATTCCTTCATCACACCTCGTCCTAACCAACCAAATTCCTCATTTATCCGTACCTTCTAATCTCCTCACACAGCAACTCAAATTCATGGCATCATCAAGCTCCAAGAGGCAAAAGTGGAAGGAACCAATGGAGAGCATTCCTTTCGATGAGAAGAGATTCAAAATTGCGTTCCATGAACAAGAATTTGAGCGGATAAAGCTCAAAAAGATACTGCCCGAGTTAACCTTCCAAATCAATGAAGACGAATGCCCACAGATTCGGGAGAAAATTGAACAAAGAGGGTGGCAAAGGCTCACGAATCGAGAGGGGAAGATCAATGCAAACCTCATCAAAGAGTTCTATGCAAATGTGGTTAGAGAAGACAAAACCAAGGCCCCAACCTTCAAAAGCTACGTAAAAGGAAAGGAGATGGACTTCAGCCCAAATGCTATAACAAGAACTCTTCACCTGAAATCACCACATTTTGATGAGCTCAGTTATCATACAAGGATAAATAAGAGCCCTGACAATGATGAGCTCACAGAAATTGTGACTGATATTTGTGTTATAGCAGCTGACTGGGAGAGGTATGCAGATGGGAGACCCCGATTCATCAAGAGGGGAGACCTTAGCCCAGAGGCCAAGGGATGGTTTGAACTCGTAAGGAGGTCTATCCTCCCAACTACAAATAATTCAGAGATCAATATCAATCGAGCGACTATGGTACATTGCCTAGTACAGGGTGGAGAAATCAATGTGCATGAACTCATAGCTGAGGGGATTCAAGAGTCAGCTGAAAAGGTTGATCCAGGTTCTAGGCTTTAGTACCCCAGCACTATTCTCAGATTGTGTACAAGAGCCAAGGTAGTCTTCGAGGATAGCAATCCAGACTGGGTGAATCCTGGGAGGCTAGTTACACTCCAGTGTCTGATCTACACTACTCCCGCCCAACAACAAAGAAAACCCCAAATAGGAAAGCAAAAAGCGAAAGAAGGAGCTTATCAAGAGGAATCTCATCAGGAAGAATATCAACAAGAAGAACATCATGACCCAGCCAACTTGAATATGAATCACCTTCTAAGAGCCATTGAAAATTTGGAGATGAGACATATGGAAGGACAAGAGCAAATACTAAACCATCAGTCCAACTGGATGAGCCAACAAGAAGAGTGGTAGAAACAACAAATGGAGCAGCAACAGGAACACTACTCCCAGCTCGCTCAAGCCATCCACCAAGTTACTGAGAGGCAAGAACGTCAAGATAAGCACTTGCAAGAACTCAATCAGTGGCAAATAGCTCAGATGAAAGCATTCAATGAGTTCACTGTACTTAATGAAGGACGGCAACTACATAGGGAGGAGTTCAATGTAAACACTCAAGCCAAGTTGAACAACATGTCTAGTCATATGCATCATCTACACTATGCTATCCCTACATATGATGAGGTTCAAAAAGATTTTGTAGAAAAAGAAGAGAGGAAAGTGAAACAGCAGAAGGAAACACTAAAGAAGAAGATGGAAGATGGTGGTTTCTGGAAGAAGTTGATTGGAAAGAGCAAAGGGAGTGGGAGTACGATCACTCAAGAGGGACACAAAGAGGACAAGCAAGGAGGAGAGCATGGGCAACCACATGAGTAAAAGGTGGTGGAGTTCCTTCTTTGGTCCATCTTTTTCTATGCTTTAAATAAGGAAGATCGTGTATGAAATAAAACATGCTTCCATGATAGTTTGAACCTTTTTAAATTTTGTCTTTTAAGCTTTTTGTTGAATAGGTCTATGCTTGCTAGTCTTTATGTCACTGCATCCTTACCTTACTTATTTGTATGCTTGTCCTTTTGAATCAAATGAAAAGAGAATGAGTGTTTTATAAAAGCCCAGAGTGGAGTTTATACTATGGTGTAAGTTCCTGAGTTTGTGGTGTGGTCATAAGTTAGCTAAGTTGGTTCAACCACAAGGTGGAAAGACAACTATCTGTCATGAATACTATGCTTTGAACATACCCATGAGACTAGCTAAATAATAAGATCCTAATAAGAAAAAGGGAAAGAACAATCAAAGTTGAAGAATAAAAAAAAAATAATAATAATAATAGCAAGAAAAGAGGCTAGGCACCAAGGGTTTGAGCCTTGAGGGATGTGTCTGTGGTGTTCCTGTACCAAGGATCTGCTTGGATTACTAAGATCTTAGGGGTGCTTTATCACTTGGTAACTTGGGTTAACTAACCCGGGATTATCAGCTGGAAGTCCACTATCAAGAGCAATCCTTGCTACAGAACATTTAGTAACCCAAAGAGGTGCTGGACACCAAGACCTCAAGGAAAAAAAATAAACAAACCATGTGCCTGTGGTGTGTATGTGTGGGGGAGAGACTTGAGGAAGTAAGTCCTTAGGGGTGCTTCAACACCTAGCACCTTGAACCAACTGGTTCGGGAGTGTTGGCTGAAAGCTTATTTTAAAGAGTTGCCCCCTTACAGAGCACTTAGCCTAAGAACACAAATAAGCCCTGAAATGACAACAAAAGGATTAATGAATAAAAGTCTCATGGGATGCAATCACAGTGAGTATTCTAGGACATGATAAAGGTCTGAAAGCCAGTGAAGGAATGAACCTAAGTTGCTATGCATGAAACCACCATAAAACCAGAAACATGACTTCCACAAGAATGACTCATTTCTCTTGGCATTCCATTCATCATTCTCTTGTTCCAGTACTTGCTTAGGGACAAGCAAACTTTAAGTTTGGTGTTGTGATGCCAGGGCATTTTGGCCAGTTTCACTGACCTTTTCTTTACTGTTTTTAGGGTAGTTTCATGCATTTTCTTAGAAAATAAGCTCTTTTTGGATAGATATTCACTTACATCTTGATTCAAGCATACATTGTGCACTTTACATGATTTCATAAGGATTTTGCATGAATTTAATGACAAATTGGATGTTGCATTTCCCATGACTTGGATTAGAACTTTGATGCACTTTGTTGCTTGATTTCAGGACAAAAGAAGCAAGGAAGAACCACGTTAGCAGCCACGTTAGTCCCACTAACGTGACCTCTAACGTGGAATGGGAGCTAACTTGCAAAGTTAATGAGAAAGGTAAACGCCAATAACGCCCTCGAAGCCATCATAGCCCACGTTAAGAGTCACGTTAACTTAGTTAACGTGAACTCTAACGTGGAAGAAGACAATAAGACCAATGTTAGTGACACTCCCCTTTGTCACTAACGTTGGACCAAGCTCATAATTGGCCACGTTAGTTGCCACGTTAACTTAGTTAACGTGGAATCTAACGTTAAGAAGCAAAAGAGAAGCCAATGTTAGTGACATTCACCTTTGTCACTAACGTTGGCCAAGCTTCCATAAGCCACGTTAACTCCCACGTTAACTTAGTTAACATGGAAGCTAACGTGGAGAGAGCAATTGGTCGCCAACGTTAGTGACACTTACCTTTGTCACTAACGTTGGGGTGAACCACCAAGAGCCACCATGAGCAACATTAACTCCCACGTTAACTTAGATAATGTGGAAGCTAACGTGGATAAAGAGATGATGAGCCAACGTTAGTGACACTCACCTTTGTCACTAACGTTGGAGATGGCTAGCATGACTACGTTAGAAGCCACGTTAACTTAGTTAACGTGGACTCTAACGTGAGAAAGAGGGGCACATTGGAACGTTAGTGACAAGCTTACGTTAAGAGCCACGTTAACTAAGTTAACGTGGACTCTAACGTAGGGAAGGGGGTTTATCAACGTTACTGGGAAAGGTAAGTCCTAATAACGTGTGCAAAGGACCAAGAGGCAACGTTAGTGGCAACGTTTGTGCCACTAACGTTGAGGTTAATGTGGCTCATACTTGGGTGAGCAACGTTAGTGAAAAAGGTGATTGTCACAAACGTTCTCGAACCCACACTTTCACTTAACGTTAACACCACTAACGTCCTAAGCTAAAAGTCCCTGCCTACTTCACACTTTCTCTCTGCAAGCAAAGTTAAGCCCAATAATGAAGATAACTGCTTCAAACTCAGGATCCAAAAGCCCATACCCAAGACTTGAAGAGCCAACTAGAAGATCAGAAGAGTAGTATATATAGGAGTAGCTTTGAATTAGTTTAGGGGGCTGAAAACTTTAGGGAGCCTTTGGCCTAGAATTACTCTTTGTATTTTACTTTCTCTGCACTTCTAGTTTACTTTCAGCATGTATTCTCCATCTTTGTTTTCATTTTCCAGAGCTATGAACAACTAAACCCCTTTCATTGGGTTAGGGAGCTCTGTTGTAATTTGATGGATCAATTTTAGTTTTCATTCTCCTTCTTCTATCTTTTCTCTTGATTTTACTAGAAAGCTTTCGATCTTCATCCAATTGGGTAGTTATCTTGGAAAAGAAGCTATTCATACTTGGATCTCTTCTGAACATTGAAAGAGGAATGAAGGGATCATGCTAGAAATGCTTTCTCATGCTGGACCAAATTGGGTGTGGATGGATATGTGACTATAATCCTTCCAACACTTAATTTGGGAAATGCATGTGGTATAATCAGTGACCATACTTCATCTCTTCTCATGAGCAATTGACCAAGGAATTGGCTATTGATCAAGATTTGAGAGATTAAATTACAAGGAAAGAAAGGAGCATCCATCATATTTTAGTCAATCAAACTTCATGGGAAACTCTCCACCACCATAGAATAATTCACTTTACTATGCTCATGGTGGGTGAAAGTATCAAGAACATGAAATGGGGTACTTTTCCCAGCCACAAAATGGTCCATATTTTGGTGAAATTGATCACTACTCAAGTTGTGGCTGGGAAGATCAAAATCAAAGAGATTTCACTCATTCATACCCCATTCAACAAGAGCCATCACCTCTCAGTTATCCAACCTCACCTCCAAGTTTTACATACCTAAATTCTCCATCATTTGAGTATGCCTTAGCACAAAAGTCTATCCTAAATCCATACAATTTATTTCACCATCAACAAAACTCAATCCACTACCCACAAGAGTCATACCACTTTCAGAACACACAACCACAAAACAACCAATTCCATTTACAAGCCAACCCCCCCAACCTTTACAACCTACCCAACCGCCTTTAGATAGACTTGCTAGGATGGAACTCATCATGGAAGAGCTCAAAAAAAGTAGAGAAGAAGAGAGACTCGCTAGGATAGAACTCCTCCTTGAAGAAATAATAAAGACAAACGAAGAGGAGAAAATAACAGAAAGAGACCATAAAGAAAAATTGAGGCAAAATGCACAACTCTATTCTGAAGAACAATTAATTGAAGAGCTGAGATCACAAAGAGAGACCACTTCACTCTCTCCAGAAACAGAGGAGTTCATTCAAAGGTCAAGAATAAGGGAGGAAGTCAATCAAGGGAACCCACACTCCAATGAAACAGAGAGTTGCACAGAGGGTGAGTTCATTGAACCACCAATTCAAGAAGATCTTGATGAAGAGGATGCTCCAACCATAATACATCACCCAAGTCCTGAGATCAAGGTGGTGAAGGCAATCAACATGAGCACTAAAAAGAGGATGGTGACCAAGAAAAGAAGGACAATATCCATGAAGAAGAAAAGGTCAACTAAAAGCCATCCCACCCCTACCCCAACAAGCAAGTTTACACAAGCTAACAACAAAAAAAGCTTGCTGGGGAGAAGTACTCAAAACAAGGGGCATTAACTAGCTCCTCTTTCCTCTTGAGGTCATCCCTCTTAACAAACTGGAAGAAGAGGAAGAAAGGCATGAACAACATGTCAAGCTAATGACATTAAAAGAGCGCTTGTTGGGAGGCAACCCAACTGTAGGTAACATTTCTTTGCTTTGCTTAGTTCACTTTCAATAATTTGGCATATGATTGCATTCTAAGTTTGGTGTTGCCATGCAACAATTTGATTTTCAATCTTCACTGGGTACTTGCAACATTCTAAATTGAAAGTGTCACACTAAGTTTGGTGTTGCCACTTAACTTTCATGCAAAGTACCATGCCAACACCACTTATTAATGCAATCAAAATGTCTCTGTTTGTATCTCTTGTGCCTTTATTGTATCCTTAACCTTGCTTGCTGAAACACATGCATACTCACACTTCATTCTAAAATATTCTTGATCCATCATAGACCCCATCACCACTGTTTTAATTGTTGCTTGAGTATAAGAAATCATTCTATGTCTGGTGTGGGAAGGGGAAGAATAGGAGGAAAAGGGCAACAACAATGAAGATGAACTACAAGGTAGTAAAGTTCCTTTTTCCGCTTACTTATTTCCAGCATTTTAAATTGCATGATTGTCTTCTATTTTCTTTGTATGCATGTGTGATTACTCCTTATGAATAAGCATAATTTGATATTTGATTTGTAACATGTTGCTATGATATCATGATTATCATCTTGAATTTTACTTGCACCCAATATCTCTAAGAATACAACAAAGAAATCATTCTTTTGAAAGGAAAATATTGAAGAATTTTATAAATCTTGGGGCAAGCAAAAGATTAAGAGGAGTGGAGGTTCTGATTGTATGATTGTGTATTGAGGTTGCATGTTTGTGAAAACTTGCATTGGAGCACATAGACAGGAAATGAAGTTTAGAGAAGTATTATGAAATTTCTCGAACATCTATTGATCCAAGAAGCAGTAACAAAAGAAAACAAAAGAAAAAGAAAAACAAAGAACAAGCCCAAGGCTCTGAGCATCAATTACTAGGAAGAAGAAGAAAGAAACAAGAACTCAAAGAGTTATTGTCCTAGTTAAATGCTTGTGGTGGATTTGTATCAAAGAGAGAGGCTTGAGCAAGTAAATCCTAAGGGGTGCTTCAACACCTAATACCTTAGACCAACTGGTTTGGGAGTATTGATTGAAAGCTTATCTTAAAAAGCCGCTTTGATACATGACACCTAGAGTCGAGGCCAAATTCCAAAAAAAGAAAGAAAAATGCTAGAAAATAAGTGCTGCTTCAAGGTGACAATCTATAAAGAGATTTCCATAATATCATTTGAATGAAAGTTCTAAGATCTAAGACTTCCAAATGTAAGGACTAATGAGCACTGGAATCCATGCATAAGCATACAAATTAGAGTTCACCCCACTGCCACTTATTCACTTCACCCACTAAGGCATCATAAGCAATTCTTCAATACATTTCAATTAAGAGAATTCTTTGTGCATAGTTCTTTTCTTGCTTAGGGACAAGCAAGATTTAAGTTTGGGGTTGTGATGCCAGGGCATCTTGGCTAGTTTTACTAGCCATTTTTTGTATGCTTTAGGGTGGTTTCAAGCATTTTTCTAGGAAATGAGCAAGTATTTGGATGAAAATGCATTCACACCATGATTCAAGCAAACATTGTGAATTTTGAATGATTTCATGAGAATTATGCATGAATTGAATGATAAAATGGATGATGCATGATCCCATGATTAAGAGCAAGACTTTGATGCACTTTGTTTGATTGATTTCAGGTAATAAGAAGCAGAGAAGAGCCACGTTAGTGGCTATGTTAGTACCACTAACTTGGCCATTAACGTGGAAGGAAGGAAAGTTGGAACGTTAGTGGGAACGTTAATGGCATCAACTTTGAAGAAGGAGCAGCGTTAGTGGCAAAAGTCACTACAAGAAAAACACCCATTCAGGTACACTTGAAAAGTGTAGCCAAAAGTGAAAAAAAATGATGCCTTAGGCTACGGCTACGCTTTTTGGGCTACGGCTACGCTTTTTGGGGTGATTCCTATTCGGCCGTTGCCTATTCTCAAAGGCTACGCTTTTCTGCACCAAGGGCTACGCTTTTGGCGTTTGGGAATAGGCTACGCTTTTCAAGTGATGCTGTCCAGGACCAAAGGCTACGCTTTTCAGCTTTCATTTTTCTAGAATAGGCTACGCTTTTCAACGCTACTACATCACTTATAAAGCGTAGCCACATTGTATACCATAGCTACTTTTTATAAGCGTAGCCTTAGATCCCTCTTTTTTTTTCTTTTTTGTATACTATAGCTACTGTATATAAGTGTAGCCTTAGGTCCCTCATTGTTTTTTTTTTATTTTCTATATATATATATTCTAATAATTTTTTTTTCTAAAACCTAATATTTAGTAATATGATTATATATTACATGTATAATAATTTTATAATTTTATTTGAATAAATTGAATATTATAAAATAAAAATAAATACATAATTATACTAAATAATTTCTTTAAATAAATACATAATTCTATTCTACGTGTTAGCGTCTTTTTGAGACTGCTGAGAACAATTTGCGAGTCCTTGCTACCCAAGACAAATAAAAAAGAATTGCTGTATATAATGCTTCCATGACTCTTTGAAGTTCCTTGCTATGAGAAGCCTTCATGTTTCATGAACATTGCATAAAACAGCTCATTCCATGTATCAGGTACACCAGGCAGACACCAGTGGCTGCAATCTTGCTGATGGAGTGCCGCCGTGCCGCCATTCGGACCAAGATAGTAGATTGATGAGTGTCCATCTTTTCTCTGAGCTGTCATCTCTGTTATATTCAATATTTTTAACTTGACAAGTTCAGTGCTGTTTTTGTGTGATGATAGCAATGAATTGCCTATTTTGAATTGTGACCAGTTATCATTAGGCACTAATGACATGTTAAGCTCTGGCAGTGTTTCCAAATGACAACTTCCACCGCTTCTCCAATCTCCACTTTTGTTCATACATTATTGGATAAATATATGTAAAACTTGGAAGGCAAAATATAAATCATAACAATTTTTGCAACAAATTACAAACCTGAAGTGCACGGGTGCATATGTACGAAAGAAAACTTGACTCTTGTTAAGATTTACAGTATCTTGTATCCAATTCAACACAGTCTCCATTGACTTCCTATATGCATCTTCCACCTTCATTTCCATCTTAACTTCCATACCTTGTTGGAAATAACAGCCCCTGAGCAAATATGAAAAGGTTTGTTTATCGAGATTCCAGAATTAATCCACGTATTAAATGATTCTTAAAAGTTAGCACAACACTGCTACCAGCTCAAACAACTAAACCAAAATAACTGTAAAAATTACAAACAAAAAAATTGTAATTGCCATGCAACCATTTAACCACAAATTCAGCACAATCATCATTTAGCAAGAATTAAATTGATATAATCAAACAGATTTGGGACCCAGCAGCAGCAGCAGCAATTAAATCATTCAAGAGATAACGGCAAAACAACAAAATAGGGCAGGAAAAAAAAAGACAACCTAGAAGAAGGTGGAAATTAGGGCAGAACCGGATAGCACAGGACAGAATAGTAGCAGGCAAAATCGAAGAAAAGGAATTTGTGAAACAGCAGGCAAAGACAGCAGACGCTGGTGGTGCTGGGTGAGCCACCAAATTTTGCTCCTGAAAAGGAAACACAATTATGTCCACTGGCAGGTCTCCATAGGAACAGTTTACTAAGTTTTTAAAAATCATAGGGACGCATCAAAGATCTTATTATTGCTTCATCAAAGGACATATGCTCAGGATCTTAGATTTAACAATTTTTTCTATCTTATATTTACTTAATTTGAATTAATAACTTCAAACTTAACTACTTAAAGCATGCACTACTCAATCATTTTTTCCATGAAATGGAATTTTGTAACTCATCAATATGTTCATATATTTCTCTGTACATAAGCCCCCATATTAGGCATTCACTTTGGCTTCATTCAAAATTTTAGTTGAACCTCAGATAGAAAAGAGAAATAAAGATGGCAGAAACATACCAAGATAAAGTCTTATTGGATGTTGAAAGATAGTTCACGAGCATACCCAAATTTCTCTTGAGGACGCCATAAACTACACTTGAAGTCTGAAAGGGGAGGGGGGAAAATGAAAAAATCATCCTCAACAAAACATTAAGGTGTATTGACAGGTATTAGTCATCTTAAATTTTTCTCTTTAAACCATACTCACAACCAGCAAAGCATACAAAATTAAAGATAATTTTTTAAATGCAGAGGTTTCATAGTTGTTTCATGCAGGCTACCTTTATCACCACATCTTTTATGGAAAGACTCATGGAAGTTTACAGCATCATCTGAGAAAAAGTACCTAAAGAAGTCTTCAACCTTTATCTACAGTTTGTAAATTTAAAATTTTAAAATTTCTAATAAATTTACAAGACTAATATTACTAAAGTCAACAAGGGAAAACTTGAAAATGAAAAAAAATGGTATTTTTTCTAATAAGAAATACCAGAAAATCAGCTTCTACAACACCTGTGTATTCTTCTGGGACTGCACATTAGAAAATAAGCTCAGATCAGCAGAGTTTTTGAAAAAATATGATGGATTAATAAAATATATTATAAGTTAAATACAATAGATATTTTTTTTATCTTTTTTATAAAAGAATAATTTCATTAAGATTTAAGGAGAAGGATAATATGATAAAAAAGCAAAACAAAGGATTCATCTATAAAGCATGGCTTTTAAACCCTAAACACAATGGGCATGAAAAATTGATCAATTTTGCTTAGGCAAAGTTTCCTAGTTTATTTAATATTTTTTAACTTCTCAGACCATAAATAAACAGAGGGGTTGGAGAATTTCAAAGACGGGATCAATCAAGTCCGTTTACCAACTTCTATTTATAAGAAATCCCATTTCAATTTGGTTTCCTTTCTTATCAACAACAGAACCAACTTTCCCACCAATAAAAGTCCTCGACTCATATATATCCACCTGATCGAGAGCAATTAGAAGTAAACACACTAGATAAAATGCATTAGCTAGAATATCCTAATAAATTTAACACCATAATTGTGTTAAGAAACTGACCAAATCACTCCCCTTTGCTTCAAAAATCAAGTTTACCATGTACACCATAACATCCAATTTCAAAATAACATTTTCTTCGTTCCATACTGATAAGTCGCTTTGACTTTTCACATATATTCATAAATCAAAGTATCAAAATGACTTATAAAATATGAAATGGAGGAAGTGTGATATTAAAGATTAAAGGAGCTGAACCTCGTGTCCTTGATCCAAGAGTTCCAGTGTAGTTGACATGCCAGAAAGCCCAGCTCCAAGGATGGCAACTTTCAGCTTTGGTCCTCGATAATGTTCTGGCTCCGGCGAAAACAGCCCTTTTGGCGCTGGCAGGAAACCATTTCATTTGTCAAACTTACAGCTCAGCTCAATTACTTAATAACTAAACCTGGTAACATGGCAAACCAGATTCATTCATAAGCTCACACCACTCCCCTATGATATGTGTTGCGTACTCAGGTTTGAGACTTGATTAGGGTCAATAGTGGATGAGAACTCTTAATATTTTGTGTATAACTGTGTGTGTAGTATAGGTGTGTGTTGTGATATTATAATACTCAAAATTATAGGCTATCCAATTTATGACAAAAAAAACAATTAGAAAACTGAAATATAAAACGAGTAACATGGTGAATATGCAGCTAGCATACATAGTAATTAAAATATTTAATAATTGGACTTACAATGTTCCAGCGAATTGTGTGCTAAGATAAGCTTGGTCTTCAGGGAAGAACCTGGCAAGGCCAAAGTCTCCAATCTTGGGATGAAACTTATGATCAAGAAGAATGTTGCTTGCCTTGATGTCTCGGTGAACAATTCTTAGATGTGAATCCTCATGAAGGTACTGCAATCCCCTTGCCACGCCTAGAACAATTTGGAACCTAGTGCTCCAATTCAGGAATCGATCAGCATTGTTCCCTGCATGAGGGGAACATTCAAAGTTTCAATTTGCTCTGTTTAACCAATCCTAAGCTCTTGTGGGAATTAAAAAAAGAAGGGATACCATATATGAAGAGGTCCAAACTTCTGTATTCACAATCCTAACCATCCCTCACAATCCAGTATTCACCCACAGGCACAGAAATTCAGCAAAAATTAATGAAATTGAAAGTTCAAACGCTCCCCTTCCCTCTCTTCCAGTCCAATACAACTTCTAAAATATATTGTTGCCTACAGAGACATCGAAATTAAAATTGAAATGAGAATGAAATGAAAGTTGAAGAGGGAGAGAGAGAGAGATAGAGGTTAGGAGTACGGACAGGAGCACAGCAAGCCCTAGCTGCGGCGGCGGCTTCAATCGACCCCAGGAGCGACGACAGTGCACGGCGGAACAGCCTCCTCTCTTGCGTCGCATCTTCGTCCTCTCTCTCCATCTCGTCTGCAAATCGTCTCTCTCTCCCCTCCGGGCTCCCTGCTCCGCGACGGCAATGGCGGCGGCTGCAGCGACGTTGCGGCGGTGACCCCCTCTCACTCTCTATTCTCTCGATCGCGCTCTCTCATCTCCGTCTCCCTCCTCTCCTCCCTCTGGTTCACTCTTTCTCTCAGATCTGGGTGTGTGTGTGTGAAAGGGGGGCGTGGTGGCAGTGGTGAGTGATGGTGAGAATGAGTGTGAGTGTGTGGGTGTGTTAGGGTTAGGGTTTTCAACAATTAATTCGAAGGTGAAGGTGATTTGCGAAGGTGAGGGGCGAAACTTTTTTTCTGATCAGAAGGTGAAAGTGAGGGTATTCGAAGGTGAGTGATTTGGTGATAAGGAAAAGAAAAATTACTAAGTGTTTGGGTGCATTTGGCCTAGATACATTAGGCTACGTTTTTAAAGTGCACCCAAAACTTAACAAATAGGCTACCCTTTAAAAGTGTCTCCTTTGATATGAAAAGTGAACTTATAGATATTAACCTACGGCTACGCTTTATAAGTGATTTCTATAATACCTAAGGCTACGCTTTTTAAATGATGCCGCATTTGTGTATCCTTTTCTCTTATAAAAAGGCAACACGGAGAAAAGCGTAGCCTATTCTATGAATAGGCTACGCTTTTCAAATGTAGCTTAAAAAAAGTGTGGCTGAATGGGTATTTTTCTTGTAGTGAGTGAGTGCCAATAACGCTAGCGAAGGTGCAAGAAGACCCACGTTATTCTCCACGTTAGTTACATTAATGTGGGAACTAACGTGGAAGGAAAGGGAGATGCCAACTTTAGTGGAAAAGGTGATCTCCACTAACGTTTGCGAAGCAAAAAGACCCACGTTAGCTTCCACGTTAACTACATTAACGTGGGAACTAACGTGGAAGGAAAGGGAGATGCCAAAGTTAGTGGAAAAGGTGATCCCCACTAACATTTGCGAAGCAAAAAGACCCACGTTAGCTTCCACGTTAACTACATTAACATGGTAGTTAACGTGGGCAAAAGTCTCACCCAGCAGCCTGACCATGCCTTCTTCAAACAAGAATAACTTGAGCCACAAAGCTCCAAATGAGGTGATTCCAGTAGCATTGGAAAGTAGGATTCCAGAGCTTTCTAAGCATATATAGAACTACATGGTGGACACTAAATTTGAGGGAGAAAACCTGCCCCGAAAGTGCAAAGATGAATATGGTATCAACCTGTAGTAAGGCCAGCTGACCTCTTCACCTTCCAAGAAGTATAACTCGAGTTGTAGAGCTCCAGATGATGCGCTTCCAAAGGCGTTGGAAAGTAGACATCCAGAGCTTTCCAACAATATATAATAGTATGGGGTGGACATTAAGTTGAGCTTCAGAAACTGACAATTTTCAGCCCCTGATCGCGGACGTTATTGGCACTCACGTTTGCCAATAACGCTAGCCACTATGCTAGCAACCCTGTCCCCTTCAAAAGAGCATAACTTGAGTTACAGAAGTCCAATTGAGATGATTTCAGTTGCGTTAGAAAGCTGACATCCAGAGCTTTCCAACGATATATAATACTCTATAGTGAGCATGAAATTGGAGCACAAACCAGAGGCATCTTTTAAGCCCCAAAAACACCAACTGGGTAGCAAGTGTGACGTTAGCCACACTAACTTCAGCACAAACGCCACACTTGTAGCGTTAGTATGGCTAACGTTAGCACTGACATTAGCACCTGGACCTCAACTTGATTCTCTTTCAAGGACCACCCAACCTCAAGGAAGCAAGCCCACAAGTGTCAACCAATCAAGGCCACAAGAAGCATCTAGAATAGGAATTTTCATTTAATTGTAAATTGCTTTTAATTTCATTTTGTAATTTAGGAGAGCCTATATAAGGGCCTTAGCTTTTACATTCAAAGGACATTCGGGAAAGGGGGATTAGAGAGGGGTCTTCGGAATCCCTCCCCTCACACACTTTTCCTTCTCTTTCTTTTCTTTTCTTTGTACTTTTCATTTATGAATTTTGAAGTTTCAATTTTAGTTTTAATCTTCATCTTTACTTTTCTGCACTTTCTTTCTTTTCTATTTTTTTGTAGAGCAATGATCAACTAACTCTTTTCATTGGGTTAGAGAGCTCTATTGTGATTCAACGGATCAATTGTAGTTCTTATTCTTCTTCTTCTTCTATCTTTTCTCTTGATTTTACTAGAAAGCTTTCAATCTTCATCCAATTGGGTAGTTATCTTGGAAAAGAAGCTATTCATACTTGGATCTCTTCTGAACCTTGGAAGAGGAATGAAGAGATCATGCTAGAAATACTTTCTCATGTTGGACCAAATTAGGGTTGGAAGGATATGGTGACTATAATTCTACCAACACTTGATTTGGGAATGCATGTGGTATAATCAGTGACCATACTTCATCTCTTCTCATGAGCAATTGACTAAGGAATTGGCTATTGATCAAGATTTGAGAGATTGAATTATAAGGAATTGTAATTCGATCACTTAAGATTGCCAAGGAGATCAATGAATGCATTGATTGAGGAAGAGATGAGAATGAACTTGATTCGGAGGATTGCAATATCTCTTGATCCCAATGAACTCCCCATTTCTGATCTTACTCATTCAAATGATGCACAGAAGAATTACACAACCACAGAAAAAGAGTTACTTGCAGTGGTTAATGCCATTGACAAGTTTAGATCTTATTTAGTAGGTTCAAAAGTGATTGTGTATACTGACCATGCTGCTCTTAAATACCTACTCACAAAGCAGGATTCAAAACCCAGGCTCATAAGATGGGTGTTGCTTCTGCAAGAGTTTGATATAGAAATAAGAGAGAAAAAAGGGACATAGAACCAGGTAGCTGATCACCTGTCCCAGATAGAACCAGTAGTAGGGGCATCCCTCCCTCATACTGAGATCTCTGAAACCTTTCCAGATGAGCAACTCTTCGCCATTCAGGAAGCACCATGGTTTGCAAACATTGCAAATTATAAAGCTGTGAGGTTCATACCCAAGGAGTACAGCAGAGTGCAAACGAAAAAACTAATTTCTGATGCAAAATACTATTTATGGGATGAACCATATCTCTTTAAGAGATGTACAGACGGAATAATCCGCAGATGCGTACCCAGAGAAGAGGCACAGAAGATCCTATGGCACTGCCATGGATCACAGTATGGAGGACATTTTGGAGGAGAGCGAACAGCCACTAAGGTCCTCCAATGTGGCTTCTACTGGCCTACTCTCTATAGAGATGCCCGAGAATTTGTGCGTAACTGTGACAGTTGCCAAAGAGCTGGCAACTTGCCCCATGGTTATGCCATGCCTCAACAAGGGATCTTAGAGATTGAGTTGTTTGATGTATGGGGTATTGACTTCATGGGTCCCTTCCCACCATCATACTCAAACACTTACATTCTGGTGGCAGTAGACTATGTATCTAAATGGGTAGAAGCAGTTACCACACCCACTAACGATACTAAGACCGTACTGAAATTCCTCCAAAAATATATCTTCAGCAGATTTGGCGTCCCCAGAGTATTAATCAATGACAGGGGCACTCATTTCTGCAATAAACAGCTATACTCTGCTATGGTCCGATATGGAATTAGCCACAAAGTAGCAACTCCATATCACCCACAGACAAATGGGCAGGCTGAAGTCTCTAATAGAGAACTAAAAAGAATCCTGAAATAGACTGTAATTGCCCGTAGAAAGGATTGGGCAAAAAGCTTGGATGATGCTCTGTGGGCATACAGAACAGCATTCAAAACTCCTATAGGAACCTCTTCATACCAGCTTGTGTATGGCAAGGCCTGTCATTTGCCCTTGGAACTGGAACATAAGGCCTATTGGGCAACCAGATTCCTAAACCTGGATGCTAAGTTAGCTAGAGAGAAAAGATTGCTCCAGCTGAATGAGCTAGAGGAATTCAGAATCAATGCTTTTGAAAATGCTAAAATTTATAAGGAGAAAGCAAAAAAGTGGCATGACAAGAAACTGTCATCTAGAGTCTTTGAATTAGGACAGAAGGTTCTGCTATTTAACTCTAGGCTCAGACTATTCACCGGGAAACTAAAATCCCGGTGGAGGGGACCATATGTGATTACAAGTGTATCACCATATGCATATGTTGAGCTTCAGGATATTGACTCTGACAAAAAGTTCATTGTTAATGGACAGAGAATTAAACATTATCTTGAAAGCAATTTTGAGCAAGAATGCTCAAAACTGAGACTAGAATAAAGCTCAGTCAAGGTCCAGCTAAAGACAATAAAGAAGCGCTTATTGGGAGGCAACCCAATGTTCTTTAATTATATATATTTATTTTCCATTATTATCTTATGTTTTCTGTAGGTTGATAATCATGTGAAGTCACAAAAATAATTGAAAAAGCAAAAACAAACTGAAAAACAGAATGAAAAATAGCACACCTTGGAGGAAAAGCCTACTGGCATTTAAACGCCAGTAAGGGCAGCAGAATAGGCGTTTAATGCAAGAAAAGAGCAAGAAGCTGGCGTTAAACACTAGAAATAGGTAGCAACCTGGCGTTTAACGCCAGGATTGGCAGCAAAGGGTGTTTTGCAAGCCTAATTGGTGCAGGGATGAGAAATCCTTGACACCTCAGGATCTGTAGACCCCACAAAATCCCCACCAACCTCAACTCACTTTCTCTCTTCTTCACACCTTTTCATAATACTCTTCCCCAAATACCCTTCGCCAATCCACATCCATCTATCATAAACCCCAACTACCTCACCATTCAAATTCAAACCACTTTTCCTCCCAAACCCACCCTTACATGGCCAAACTTACACCTCTCTCCACTCCTATATAAACCCATCTTCACCCCTTCATTTTCACACATCTTCAACACTACTTCTCCCCCTTGGCTGAAACATTAACCCCCCTCCATCTCCTCTATTTCTTCTTCCTCTATTCTCTTCCTTCTTCTTTTGCTCGAGGACGAGCAAACCTTCTAAGTTTGGTGTAGTAAAAGCATTGCTTTTTATTTTTCCATAACCATTTATGGCACCTAAGGCCAGAGAAACCTCTAGAAAGAGGAAAGAGAAAGTAAAAGCTTCCACCTCCGAGTCATGGGAGATGGAGGGATTCACCTCAAGGGATGCATTTTCCTCCACAAAATTATTGGGAACAAATTAACACCTCCTTAGGAGAATTAAGTTCCAATATGGGACAACTAAGGGTGGAACACCAAGAGCATTCTATCCTCCTTCATGAAATTAGAAAAGATCAAAGAATCATGAGAAAGGAGCAACAAAGGTAAGGAAGAGACATTGAGGAGCTCAAGCACTCCATAAGATCTTGAAGAGGAAGAACTAGCAACCATCACTAAGGTGGACCCATTCTTTAATTTTCTTGTTCTTTATTTTCTATTTTTCGAATTTTTATGCTTTATGTTTATCTATGTTTGTGTCTTTATTACATGATCATTAGTGTCTTAGTATCTATGCCTTAAAGCTATGAATGTCCTATGAATCCATCATCTTTCTTAAATAAAAAGTGTTTTAATTGCAAAAAGAAAAAGAAGTACATGAATTTCGAATTTTGAAACAGATTAATTATTTTGATGTGGTGGCAATACTTTATGTTTTTCTGAATGAATGCTTGAACAGTGCATATTTTTTAATTTGTTGTCCAAGAATGTTAAAATTGTTGGCTCTTGAAAGAATAATGGAAAAGGAGAAATGTTATTGATAATCTGAAAAATCATATAATTGATTCTTGAAGCAAGAAAAAGCAGTGAAAAGCTTGCAGAAAAAAATTATATATGCGAAAAAAAAGAGAAAAAAAAGAAAAAAAAAGAAAAAGAAAAAGAAAAAGCAAGCAGAAAAAGCCAATAGCCCTTTAAACCAAAAGGCAAGGGTAAAATAAAAAGGATCCAAGGCTTTGAGCATCAGTGGATAGGAGGGCCTAAAGGAATAAAATCCTGGCCTAAGCGGCTAAACCAAGCTGTCCCTAACCATGTGCTTCTGGTGTGAAGGTGTCAAGTAAAAAACTTGAGACTGAGCGGTTAAAGTCATGGTCCAAAGGAAAAAGAGTGTGCTTAAGAGCTCTGGACACCTCTAATTGGGGACTTTAGCAAAGCTGAGTCACAATCTGAAAAGGTTCACCCAGTTATGTGTCTGTGGAATTTATGTATCCGGTGGTAATACTAGAAAACAAAATGTTTAGGGTCACGGCCAAGACTCATAAAGTAACTATGTTCAAGAATCAACATATTGTACTAGGAGAATCAATAACACTATCTGAATTCTGAGTTCCTATAGATGCCAATCATTCTGAACTTCAAAGGAAAAGGTGAGATGCCAAAACTGTTCAGAAGCAAAAAGCTAACAGCCCCGCTCATCTAATTAAGACTGATCTTCATAGATGTTTTTGGAATTCATTGTATATTCTCTTCTTTTTATCCTATTTGATTTTTAGTTGCTTGGGGACAAGCAACAATTTAAGTTTGCTGTTGTGATGAGCGGATAATTTATACGCTTTTTGGCATTGTTTTTAGTATATTTTTAGTATATTTTAGTTAGTTTTTATTATGTTTTTATTAGTTTTTAAATAAAAATCACATTTTTGGACTTTACTATGAGTTTGTGTGTTTTTTTTGTGATTTCAGGTATTTTCTGGTTGAAATTGAGGGACCTGAGCAAAAATCTGATTCAGAGGCTGAAAAAGGACTGCAGATGTTGTTGGATTCTGACCTCCCTGCACTCTAAATGGATTTTCTGGAGCTACAGAAGCCCAATTGGCGCGCTCTCAATTGCGTTGGAAAGTAGACATCCTGGGCTTTCCAGCAATATATAATAGCTCATACTTTACCCGAGATTTGATGGCCCAAACCGGCGTTCCAGGTCAGCATAGAAATTATGGCGTCAAAACGCCAGAACTGGCATGAAAGCTGGAGTTAAACGCCCAAACTGGCACAAAAGCTGGCGTTTAAGTCCAAGAAAGGTCTCTATACGTGAAAACTTCAACGCTCAGCCCAAGCACACACCAAGTGGGCCTCGGAAGTGGAATTTTACACTAACTACTCTAGCTTACTCATTTTCTGTAACCCTAGGTCACTAGTTTTATTATAAAAACTACTTTTACTGATTCATCTTGTATCTGATGACACTCTACACATTTCATATTGTATTTCTGACGGCATGAGTCTCTAAACCCCATGGTTGCGGGTGAGGAGCTCTGCTGTGACTCGATGAATTAATGCAATTACTACTGTTTTCCATTCAATAACGCTTGTCTCTTCTCTAAGATATACACTTGTTCTTCAACTTGATGAATGTGATGATTCGTGACACTCATCATCATTCTCACTTAAGAACGCGTGCCTGACAACCACTTCTGTTCTACCTTAGACTGAGTGCATATCTCTTAGCCTCTTGATTCAGATCAGAGTCTTCGTGGTATAAGCTAGAATTATTGGCAGCCATTCTTAAGATCTGGAAAGTCTAAACCTTGTATGTGGTATTCCGAGTAGGATTTGGGAAGGGATGACTGTGACGAGCTTCAAACTCACGAGTGCTGGGCGTAGTGACAGACGCAAAAGGATCAATGGATCCTATTCCAACATGAGTGAGAACCGACAGATGATTAGCCGTGCGGTGACAGCACATTTGGACCATTTTCACTGAGAGGACGGATGGTAGCCAATGACAACGGTGATCCACCAACATACAGCTTGCCATGGAAGGAGCCCTGCGTGTGTGAAGAAGAAGACAGTAGGAAAGCAGAGATTCAGAAGACAGAGCATCTCCAAAACCTCAACCTGTTCTCCATTACTGCATAACAAGTATTTATTTCATGTTCTTTTACTTTTTACAATTAAATCTGAGAATTACTGATATCCTGACTAAGAGTTACAAGATAACCATAGCTTGCTTCAAGCCGACAATCTCCATGGGGTCGACCCTTACTCACGTAAGGTATTACTTGGACGACCCAGTGCACTTGCTGGTTAGTTGTGCGGATTTACAAAAGTGTGATTGCAATTTCGTGCACCAATCCTCGTGGCTTCTTCCATCTTTGATTGATTTGACCTTGATGCATGTTCCTGTTATAGCTTCCATTTCTTACAAAAACATTAGAACCAAACTCAAAGCGACGGGGGTGAGAACTCATAGTAGCTAATAAAAATTAAAAACAAAAATAAAAACAAATAAACAAGCAAAAGAAAATATTTACAATAACCAATAATAAGGCACATAGTTGCAATTCTCCGGTAACGGTGCCATTTTTGACGAACTAGATTCTTGCCAGTAAAGAAATTTATAAAAATATTTGCATTGTAAGTATAGTATCTAAACGAACAGAGAATCCTTTCATACAAAAGTTTGGTTGTCACAAGTAACAAAACCCAATAAAATTTATAACTGAAGTATTTAAACCTTAGGTCGTATCTCAAGGAATTGCAGGAAATTATGAATTATTATTGGTTATGGAAAAAGGAGTGTTTTTGGGTTTTTGAAATAGAGAAGAAGTAATTTAAATGGCAGGAAAAATAAATTAATAATTATAAAGACTCTTGGCAAGGTATGGGAACTGGAAATCCCATCCTAGTTATCCTTATCAGGTGTGATGAGAATTGTTTATCGCTCCCACTTAGTTAACCCTTACTAAATAAAGGAAAGTCAAGTGGACCAATCAATTTGATCCTCAAGTCCTAGTTAACTCCTGTGGAAAGACTAGCTTTAGAGCGATCCAAATCAAATAGCGAGAATTCCAATTTTCAATCAACTGCTGAGTCTGATAACTCAAGTGTTACCAATTACTTAACCAAAACCAATAGGATAAAAATATAAATTAAATTGAAAGCATCATAAATAGAATAAAACAATCACAAATCTGAAATACCTCAAATTATATTAAATAGAATATTCAAATCTAACATGGAGAGATTCATAAGCCAATTTGGCAACATAAGTAATTAACAAGTAAAAGCATTGGAGTAACTAAAAGTAGAAAAGAAACATAAATCAAAGGAACATTTGAACCTGGATTGAAGAAATAACCATACTCTAAGAGAAATCCTAACTCTAAAACCTAAGAGAGAGGAGAGAGCCCCTCTCTCTCTCTAAAACTACATCTAAAACCTAAAAATTGCGTATTCTGAATGTTGTCTCCATTGTTCCTCTTGATTCCCCCATTCTCTGGCTTCTATTCTGTGTTTCTGGGCTTGGATTTGAGCCGAAAAAGGGTCCAGAAATCGCTGGGGGCGACTGCTGCAATTTTCTACACGTGGTGTCCGTCACGCGTGCGCGTGGGTCACGCGTTCGTGTCATTTGGAGTTTTCCTTGTCACGCGTGTGCGTCAGTCATGCGTACGCGTCAGTTGTGTTCTGCTCTAGGAACGCATCCGCGTCGTCCACACGTACGCGTCACTGCATTTCGCGCTAGACACGCGTCAGCGTCATCCACGCGTGCGCGTCGCTGCTTTTTCTTCAAAACTCCATTTTTGTGCTTTCCTTCCATTTTTGTATGTTTCCTTTCTGTCCTCTAAGTCATTCCTACCCTATGAAACCTGAAAACACTTAACACACAGATCACGGGATTGAATGGTAATAAAGGATAATTAAAATAATTATTTTTAAGGCATAGGAAACATGTTTTCACATATATCATAAAATAAGGAAGGAATTGTAAAACCTTACAAATCTTATGAATAAGTGGGTGAAGAATTGATAAAAACACTCAATTGAGCACAAGATGAATAAAAAAATAGGGGTTTATCAGTCACATAGAGCCTTCTCAGAGGTCATGGTGCCTATTGTGCAAGGGATCAAGAAGCATCCAGGATCTGGATGCTTCTGAGGTAGCTTCTGCTGAACCAAAGCATTGAGTTCTTTGGAAAGCAATGGAGGTTCTTCCTCTAAAGGCTTTGTACCAAATAGTTTGGCATTCAGCTTCATTAGAGCTCCTAGGTACCGACCAACTTGCTCTTCCCTAGTGTCGTCATCCTCATCGGAGGATGAGTGTTCATCAAAACTCATGCACTACAGAAGTGCATGCAAAGGAACCTCTATGGTCTCTATATGAGCCTTGGCTTCCTTTAGTTCCTGGATAGGGGTTTCTTGAGTGAGAATTGAGCACTCAGAGGGTGTGCCTTTACTGGCGTTTAATGCCAGCTCTGATGACTCTTTGGGCGTTGAACGTCTATGCTGTACACCCTTACTAGCGTTAAACGCCAGTTCCCTTACCAATTTGGGTGTTGAACGCCCAGTGAGGGGTTCCTCACTGGCGTTCAGCGCCAGAATCCCTACCTACTTGGGCATTGAACGCCCAGCCAGTGTTCCCTGGCTGGCGTTCAATGCCAGCTTTGCTCTCTACATGGGCGTTGAACGCCCAGTGAGGGGTTCCTCACTGGCCTTCAGCGCCAGGCTCTTGGCCATTTTGGGCATTGAATGCCCAGTGAAGGGCTTCCTCACTGGCGTTCAATGCCTTCCCATTCTCTCCAAATTCGGTCTCAGCCTTAGTGGTGATGGCTTTACACTCTTCTCTTGGGTTCACTTCAGTGTTACAAGGAAGAGTGCCAGGAGGGGTCTCAGGGATCCTCTTACTCATTTGACCAACCTGTAGCTCCAAATTTCTAATGGAGTTTCTTGTTTCATTCATGAAACTTTGAGTGGTCTTAGAGAGGCTGGAAACCAGAGTGACTAAGTCAGAGAGGCTCTGCTTAGGGGTTTCCATATTCCCTTGAGAAGATGAGAATGGTGGTCTATTGTTGAACCTATCCTGGTTCCTTCCACCTTGATTATTATTGAAACCTTGCTGAGGTTTCTGTTGATCCTTCCATTAGAGGTTAGGATGATTCCTCCATGAAGGATTGTAGGTGTTTCCATAGGGTTCTCCCATATAATTCACCTCCTCCATGGTGGGTTGATCAGGATCATAAGCATCTACATCAGGATATACTTCTCGGGTACTGCCAGTTGTAATTTGCATTCCAGTCAAATACTGAGAGATCATATTGACCTGCTGGGTCAAGATCTTGTTCTGAGCCAATATGGCATTCAGAGTATCAACTTCAAGAACTCCTTTCTTCTGAGGGATCCCATGGTTTACAGGATTCATCTCAAAGGTGTACATGAATTGATTATTTACAACCATCTCAATGAGTTCTCTTGCTTCTGCAGGTGTTTTCTTCAAATGGAGTGATCCATCTGCAGAGCTATCAAATGAGATTTTGGACATCTCAGACAGACCATTATAGAACACTGACATTAGGATTTTCTCCGGTAAAGAATTTTATAAAAATAGTTACGTTGTAGATATAGTTTCTAAACCAACAGAAATCCCTTCGTACAAACGTTTTGGTTGTCACAAGTAACAAACCCCTAAATAAATTGATAACCGAAGTATTTAAACCTCGGGTCATCTTCTCAAGGAACTGCAGGGAAGTATGTTCTTATTATTGGTTATGAAGATTGTAAATCGGGGTTTTGAAGATGAGGAACAAGTAATTTAAATTGCAATTAAAATAAGTAAAAGACTATAAAATAAATAAATAAATGTAAAACACACTTTTGGCAAGGTATGAGAAATTAGAAGTCCTATTCTAGTTATCCTTATCAATGATAATGAAAATTGAATCTTAATTCCACTTAGTTAACCTCTGCAAGAGCAAGGGAAGGTCAAGTGACTAATTAGTTAGATCCTCAAATCCTAGTTAATCCCTAAGGAAAGATTGGGATTATTGAAGTTCAATACAATTAGCAAAGATAACGATTATCTATCATGTTGAGTTTGATAACTCCTGAGTTACTTATTTCTTAACCAAGACCAAAAGGAGAAAAATAAATTTACTGGCATAAAAATGTCTTCAGATTGGGAATAACAATAACATAAATAAAAGAAAGCAATTGTAAACTGAAATACCTCAAATAACATTAATTCAAAGGAGTAATTTGTAACATAGAAGAATTCATAAATAAAATTGAGAAAATAATAAAAAGGAATATTGATCCTGATAAAAAGAGATAATCTTGAAAGCGAATAAAATCCTAAATCTAAATCCTAATCCTAAAAGAGAGAGGAGAGAACCTCTCCCTCAAAACTACATCTAAATCATGAAAACTAACTAATTGGAAACCCTCCTCCGAATGGATGCATTCCCCCACTTCATAACCTCTGGTCTGTGCCTTCTGGACTTGGATTTGGGCCAAAAAGGGCTTCAAAAATTGCTGGGAGCATTTTCTGTAATTTTTGGTGCGTGGCCTCTGTCACGCGTCCGCGTGGGTCACGCGGTCGCGTCGTCTGGAGTTTTCCTTGTCACGCGGTCGCTTCAGTCATGCGTCTGCGTCATATGCGTTTCGCTTATGGCGCGCGGTCGCGTCAATCACGCGGTCGCGTTGCTGTTAATTCGCACTGGCATGCGGCAGCATCGTCCATGCGATCGCGTCGCTACCAGTTTCTTCAAAAACTCTGTTTTATGCTTTCCTTCCAATTTTGTATGTTTCCTTTCCATCCTTTAAGTCATTCCTGCCTTAGAAGATCTGAAATTACTCAACACACGAATCACGGCATCGAATGGTAATAAAGGAAAATTAAAATAATTACTTTTAAAGCATAGGAAACATGTTTTTCACATACATCACATAATAAGGAAGGGAAAGTAGAACCATGCAATTAACATGAATAAGTGAGTGAAGGATTGAATAAATCACTCAATTTGAGCATAAAATATATCATAAAATATGGGTTTATCAAACACGCCTATGATAGACCATTCTGAGAGCATGTCAGGAGGACATCTCCTGATTAGTTGCTTGTATCTTTCCCAAGCTTTATAAAGGGATTCACCTTCTCTTTGTCTGAAGGTTTGAACTTCTACTCTAATTTTTCTCATCCTTTGAAGGGGAAAGAATTTAGCCAGGAAAGCATTAACCAGCTTTTTCCAGGAGTCTAGGCTCTCCATTGGTTGAGAATCCAACCATATCTTAGCTCTGTCTTTTACAACCAAGGGAAAGAGCATAAGCTTGTAGACTTCAGGATTTACTCTATTGGTCTTTATAGTATCACAGATCTGCAAGAATTCAGCCAAGACTTGATGTGGATCTTCCATTGGAAGTCAATGGAACTTGTAATTCTGTTGCAGAAGAGAAATTAACAGAGGCTTAAGCTCAAAGTTCCAATGGCAGGTACAGAGATACCTCTGCTATAAAAGTCAGAAATAGGCATGGTGAAGTCACCAAGAACCTTTCTTGCATCTCCTTCAGGTTCGGCCATGTCCTCAATTTCTTGTTCAAAATTTTCTGAAACGTTTCTTCCAGAGTGTTGTGCTTTAATGTGTTATAAACTCCTCCTTAAAGTCCTCTCAAGTTCATGATCAAGATTTAAGAGAGGTTCTTTATCCTTGTTCCTAGTCATAAACAAGAAAAGAAGAAAAGAAAGAAAGGAAGCTTCTATGTCTGATTTAAGTATATAGAAGGCTCCCAGTGAGATGTGTAGAAAGAATAGGAAGATAGAAAAAATGAAGATAGAAGATGAAAGAAGAGAAGAGTTCGAATAAATAGAAGTAAATAGGAGAAGAATTAGAAATAGAAAAGATAAACAATAATTAAAATATTTTTGTTTTTATTTTATTCAATTACTAGATTCGAAAATAAGATTAATAATTTAAAAAGAATTGAAAATTAGTTAATAAATCTAAAAAATAGAAGAGAGAGAAATAGAAAGGAATTTTTGAAAATTAGGAGAGAGAAGAATTACTTAGGAAGTTTTGAAAAAGAAGAAAGAGAAAACAACCAACTAATTAAGAAAAGATTTGAAAACAAGATAAGATAAAAGAATAGAAAAGATTTGAATTTAAAATTTGAAATTAGAAAAGATAAGATAAGAAATTAAAAAGATTTGAAAAAGATTTGATTTTAAAATTTTAGATTAGAAAATTTTTGAAAAGCTTTAAAAGAATGATAAGATTTGAAATTTGATTTTGAAAAAGATTTAATTTTAAATATTGAAATTTGAATTTGAAATTTGAATTTGAAAATCGAATTTTGAAATTTGAAATTTGAATTTTAAATTTTGAAATTTGGATTTTGAAATTTTGAATTTTGAAATAAGATAAGATAAGATTTTTTTATTTTGAAAATATTTGAATTTTGAAATTTAAAAACTAAGATAAGATTAGATAAAAATTTTGAAATTAAAATCTGAATTTTTATTAAATATTTTCGAAAATTAATTAAAGATAAAGATAGAAAAGATATGTTTTTGTTTTTTTTGAATTTAATGAGAAAATAGAAAAACAAGTAAAAGACACAAAACTTAAAATTTTTAGATTTAGGACCTAAGTTTTCGAAAATTTGAAGACAAACACCAAGGGACACCAAACTTAAAAATTTTAAGATCAAAACAAAAAGAAAACACAAGAATACTTTGAAGATTAAAAAGAATACCAAGAACAAGACTCAAAAAATTTAAAGAACACAAGAACATGCAAAAGTCACTAAACTTAAAATTTTTGAAAACCAAACACAAAATTTTCGAAAATTATAAAAGAAAAACACAAGAAGATACCAAACTTAAAGATTGACACGAGATTTAACAAAAGAAACTATTGAAAATTTTTATAAAGAAAGACTCACAATTTTTGAAAAACTCAACAAGAACAAAGAAAAAAAAAAGAATCAAACCAAGAACAAAGATTAAACAAAGAAAATAATTTTTTTATTTGAAAAAGTTTTTTATTTTTTCGAAAATAAGGAAGAAGAAAATAAAAATAAAAGACAAAAACAAAATAAAAAAAATACCTGATCTAGGGAACAAGATAATCCGTCAGTTGTCCAAACTCGAACAATCCTCGGCAACGGCGCCAAAAACTTGGTGCATGAATCCCCACATTTCGTACAACTGTACCAGCAAGTGTACTGGGTTATTCAAGTAATACCTGAGCGAGTCAGGGTCGATCCTACAAGGAGTGTGGTTTGAAGCAAGCTACGGTTATCTTGCAGGTCTTAGTCAGGCGGATAGAAGAGTTGTTGGATTTGTGAGATCTGAACTAGGTTGATATGTTTATAATGATAATCTTAAAACTTAATTGGTTGAGGCTTAGAGTTGCTTTGATCTTTTAGCTTAACTCTGATCTTACTGTCTTCTTCAATTGTGAATGATTTCTTCTATGGCAGGTTGTATGTGATTGACGCTGGTTTGAGCAGCCGCCAATGCTACTCCAAATCTAAACCCAGGGTTAGTATCGATCAATTCTGATTGAGGGTGAAGCTCCTCCAGTCCACTCTCCTTAATGATCATACTCAAAACGCCACAGACAAGGTCGAATCTTCCAGATTAGAGAATGCGGCGCCATTGGGTTCTAGCCTCTACCACAGAGACCCTAATCTCCCCATAAATCGGCTGAACTGGTGACTCAAGAAATCCCCAACAAAGTCATGGATTAGCCTTCTGAGAGATGTATAATCAAGCTGGCAGTTCAATGCTTTCCATTGAAGTATTCACAGGAACCCAAGTAGACACGGGTGGTTGTCAGGCACGTGGTCCTAGTATGATGAACGGAGCTGGTTGTCACGGGCCATCCTATTCACCATGTTGAAGAACGAATATACATCTTAGAATTAAATCAAACACAGATTGAAGAGAAATAGTAATACTTTTATTAATTCATAGAACTCAGCAGAGCTCCTCCCCTTAACCTATGAGGTTTAGAAACTGATGACTGGAATTCACTGATAAAGCCATATTTCATGAGTTATTTTGTGCTTAATTTGAGTGATTTATTCAATCCTTCACCCACTTATTCATATTAATTGCATGGTTTTACTTTCCCTTCCTCATTATGTGATGTACGTGAAAAACATGTTTCCTAAGCTTTAATATTAATTATTTTAATACCTTTATTTCCATTCGATGCCGTGATTAGTGTGTTGAGTAGTTTCAGATCTTCTAAGGTAGGAATGACTTAAAGGATGGAAAAGGAAACATACAAAAATGGAAGGAAAGCACAAAATGGAGCTTCTGAAGAAACTGGCATCCACGCGATCGCATGGATGAAGCGATCGCGTGCCAAGCGCGAATCAGCAGCGACGCGGCCGCATGACTGACGCGACCGCGCGCCTTAAGCATAACGCACATGACGACGCGACCGCGTGACCCACGCGGATGCGTGACAGAGGCCACGCACCAGAAATTGCAGAAAATGCTCATAGTGAATTCTGAAGCCCTTTTTGGCCCAAATCCAAGTCCAGAAGGCATAGACCAGAGGTTATGAAGTGAGGGAATGCATCCATTGAGGAAGAGCTCGCCAATTTCCACTTTCCATGCTTTAGATTTAGTTTGAGAGAGGTTCTCTCCTCTCTCTCTTAGGATTAGGATTAGGATTTAGGACTTCTCTTAGTTTCTAAGAGTGACGCTCGATCCAGGTTTAATATTTACTTTAAATTACGTTTCTATACTGCTTTTTACTTTAATGCTTTTATTCGTATCTATAAATGTTGCCAGCTTGGCTTATGAACTCTTTCCATATTAAGATTTGAATCAATGATTATTTGAGGTATTTCAGTTATTGATTGCTTTCTCTTTAATTTGTGTTACCATTGCTTTCCATCTAAGGATACTGTTATTCCAGCAATTTATTTTTTCCCCTTTTAGTCCTGGTTAAGAAATCAGTAACCCAACAGTTATCAACTCAAGTTAATTGATAATCATTATCTTGCTAATTGAGCTGAACTTTAGTAATCCCAACCTTTTCCTAGGAAATAAATAGGATTCAAAGGCCAATTTAATTAGTCCCTTGACTTACTTAGTAAAAGTTGACCAAGTGGAATTTAGATTCAACTTTCATTATTGTTGAGAAAGATAACAAAGTGAACTTCTAATTTCTCTCACCTTGCCAAAAGTTGCTTTACAGTAATTATTTATTTTAATTGCCATTTACTTTACTTGTCATTTAAATCACTTGCTTCTCACCTTCTAAACCCCGATTACAACCTTTATGGCCAATAATAAGAACATACCTCCTCGCAGTTCCTTGAGAAGACGACCCGAGGTTTGAATACTCGGTTAACAATTTTTAATGGGGTTTATTACTTGTGACACCCAAAACGTTTGTATGAAAGGACTTTTGAAGGTTTAGAAACTATACTTGCAACGAGGATTTATCTACAAATTTCTAGACCACGCAAAAGTTCTCTCATCAAAATGGCGCCGTTGCCGGGGAACTGCTAACGTGTGTCTTATTATTGGTTATTGTAAATATTTTTCTTTTGCTTGTTTATTTATTTTTGTTTTTCCTGTTTATCTTTATTTGCTACCATGAACTCTCACCCCTCTCGCTTTGAGTTTGGTTCTAATATTGTTAAAGGAAATAGAAGTTACAGCAGGAACGTGCATCAAGGTCAGACCAATCAAGGATGGATGGAACCAAGAGGATCTGATCAACCCTTTTGGCAGCAACACCCTCCGAGATATCCTGGACAAAGACCATTCTACAATGCATACCTAGCTGAAAGATATGGTGGACAACCTTGTAACTATCAACAAGCCCCACCCCGTGCATGTAAACCATCCTTTCAATATAACCTCAAACTACCACACTCACAAGCTTCTCTTCACCATTCGCCACCATATGATCCTTCCTTACCCGAGTACCAATCCAATCACTCTCAATCACCACCACTTTCCTTTGTGGCATGTCCAAGTCCAGCAACCCGAGAAGCAGAGGTTCACCTAACGGAAACAGTTAATAAATTTCAAACAACCATTCGACAACTGGAGCAAGTAGTAATTCAATGGGTTTCTAGGCGTTCAACTACACAAGGATCATCCACAATCCCATGTGGACAGTCTAATGAAGAGCAGAGCATGAAGGAAATACCAGAAACTCCAGTGGACAAGACAGAGTATGAATTTGTACTAGAACAAGTAGAAGAAGCTGTCATTGTTCAGGAAGAAGAGTTGGTTGAAGATCTAGGAGATGTTGAACCTCCATGGGAATCTAGAACTGAGGAGAACTCCGTCAAGGACGATACAATCGATGCTAGGGAGGATATTGTACAATCTCCAAGGCAAGTTGTTTATGAAGAATCAGACGGAATAACCCAGGACAGAAATTCCCTTGATAATGATAGTCACAAGTCAAATTCTCTTAGTGATGAACTGGCATCCGCAAGTGAATTCTCTGAGTTCGAAGAATCTTCCACAAGTGAATATGAAGATGATGCGGAGGTAGATTTCTCTCAACCTCTAATCTATGACTCAAGTGATGAGGAAGACATAGAAGACTTTGACCAGGACACAGGTACAATTGTAGAACCTTGTACGGAAGTGACGGAATTCACAGAAGAGCACAAGGGAGTAGAACTTACAGAACCACCGGAAACACCTATCCCAAGGCCATTGCCACCTAATACAAGCTTCAAGTGGGTACAATCCTTAACCTTTAACTTCACTTATTCACTTGAATATGGTTTACTTGAAACAGATGGCCAGCTTAGAGCTCTTTGCGGCTTTAAGAGTAAGAGGGAAATGGCTCGCACTCAGAGCTGGTGCACAAGGTTCAATAATGTTCCACGCTTCACCTCGAAGTACACGGATTGGTATCATGCTCAATTGCATGGGTCACGGAGAATATTTGGTCACCATGGTGAGATTCTACTTTTTGAACCGCCCAGATGGAAACGTATAGATCAAGACGGAGGCAAATTTAATAGCAAAGCTTGGGATCCTGGAATCTATTCTGACATTCGTCACTCCAAGGGCCTGAAAATTTGTCTGAAGCTGCTCAGAAGCTTTGCATGCCTAGTTTGGGACCCCGAAGGCTATTGGCATTCCAAGCACTGGTGGAGATTTTTGGACGAATTTAAACATAAACCGCCATAACAGGAAGCCCTTTCAATGTCCAACTTAAGGACTTTAACTAAAAGTGCTAGGTGGGAGACAACCCACCATGGTATGATCGTTCCTTTCACAATTTTTAATTTTATTTCGCTTTGTTTGTTTTTGAATTTTATTTCTATTTTATTAAACCTGGACTCATGCATAGCATTCACATTAAGCATTGCATCCCACATTCAGATTGAAAAAAAAAAAAGATGCAATACGCGACCGCATGCCCCATGCGATCGCATCACACTACGAACACACTATCCACGCGGCTGCGTGACCTGGAGATCGGCGTCAGTATCCAACGTCCAGAAAGTTAGGCTGGAATCGTGTGGACCTTGTGCGTTTTGCACAAATTGGCCCACGCGATCACATCACTTGCACAATACCAATCCCACGCGACCGCGTGAGCGACGCGATTGCGTCGCATGGATTGCACACCACCCCAAAAGGAGACAGAGAGTTGTGCTGAAACGGTGCTGGAGTCGTGCGTTTAGCACAATTTCCAGCGACGCGATCGCGCGACCCCGCGATCACGTCATCCCCTCTTTTACCCCTTCCATGCGATCGCACGCCCCCACGCGATCGCGTCACTCCCATTTTCACCCCTACCACGCGACCGCGTGCCCCACGCGATCGCGTGGATTTGAAAATATAACCCCCCCAGCCACACGAACCCTAGCAGTCGCGCAGCCCCCCCAACCCTCTTCTCCCTCTCTGCCCCATCTTCTCTCAACCACCACCCATCCACCATTGCCGCCGCCCCGACCACCACCCAGTCGCCGCCGCCACCCAGACGCCGCCGCCACCGACTACCTTCCTCCCTCCCCTTCCTCCTTCTTCTTTCTTCCTCTCCTTCCCTCCTCCTCCGCCACTGCCCTCCCCCTCCGCAAACCACCACCCGCACCACCGGCCATCCCAGCCGCGCCACCACCCTCTCCCCTATCCATCCCTCTCCCCTATTTCACCCATTACCCCTCCCTTTCCCCTGACCGAACTGCCCCCTCAGCCGCCACCGCGCCACCGTACTCCGCCATTGCGCCGGACGCTGCCGCAGCCACCACCCAGCCGCTTTCTTCCCCATTCTACTCCTCTCGCCTACCAGGTTCCGGTGCACGCCGCCTTTCTATCCTTCGTATTTATTTTATGATTTTTCCTGTTTCTGTTCATAATTCGGATAGATAGTTATGCATGCTGTAGTGGATTTTTAGGTTGTTAGGTAGATTAGGCTGTGGTTAGTGGATCTAGGTCTGTTTACTTGCACTGTTCATGCTTCTGTTTTATGATAACTGCAATTCTGCTGTTCCTGTGACCTTGTTCATATGCTGTGATTTCCTGCATTTGCTGCTTGTTACTCTGAATTTTCATGTTTCTATTAATTATAGATAATTGTAGCAAGTTTTTAATTCATATGAACTGCCTTGTTTGCTGTTTATTTTCCGGGACAATCCAATTTTAGCCGGAATGCTGCCCAAATTTTTTGTGAATTGTTTTCCTTCATGTTTTGGTTTGGCAATCTAAACTCTGTTGTCCTCTGCCTTACCCAAATCATTTCATGAATGCTATGGCAGATTTTTTTTATCCTCTTTAATTTCCCAGTTTATAAACTGCATCTGTGATATTCTGATTCCGGTTCTTGCTTTCTTTATATCTATTAGAATCAACATCACCCTGTATTCCTTGTTTGGATGTGAGTTAACTCTAGCCATAATTGTGACTCCTTGTTATATGGAATATTTTCTTTATGCCACTTACTGACTCACTAATTTTAATTCTCTACCTCCTTTTTCAAATTCTAACCATGCTAACCATTTTAAATCTCTTTTCTGATTTTTCACTTTCCTCTAACTTTCTAACCATGGCATAATGACTATTTTTCTATTTACCTTGGATTTTGATAAATTTTGGATTGTACAATTTTCCTTTCAAACTTTTAAACTTCTATACAATCCCTAATACACCATTACTTAACTCATTTACCTATTTCTAATTCTCTTTTGCCGCTTTGATTATTGATGAGATATTTTGGAGGAAAATAAATCTCTCCCAAAACACACAAATCTAACCGGCAAGTGTACCGGGTCGTATCAAGTAATAAAAACTCACGGGAGTGAGGTCGATCCCACAGGGATTGAATGATTGAGCAATTTTAGCTTAGTGGTTGATTTAGTCAAGCGAATCAAGATTTGGTTGATGTTTTTATGACTTGCAGAATTAAATTGCATTGAAGTAAAGAGAACAAGAAATAAATTGCTAAAACTTAAAGAACAAGAAATTAAATGACAGAAACTTAAAGTGCAATAAATGTAAATTGCGGAATCTTAAAGTGCAAGGAATGTAAATTGCTTGAAATGTAAAGGGGATTGGGATGTGGAATTGCAGAAATTAAACAAGGAAAAATTAGATTGCATCAAACAGAAGAGTAAAAGGGAATTGGGATTGAACCGGAAATAAAGCAGAAAAGTAAATGAACATAAGAAGCAGTAAACAGGGAATTGAAATGGAAATTCAGATCTCAGGACCCAGAGACTAGAGAACCAAGTCTAGATCTTAATGCCTTCCTAGATCCAACAAAAACAATTGCTAGGAAATTGTAAATTGCAAAGAGAATAGATGAAGAAGTAAGTAACAGAAACGGAAATTCAATTAAGCAGTAAATAAACAGAGAGATCCAAGATTGAGATTGAAACAGAATTTCTTCAATTCTCCAATCCAAGATCCAAGACAAAAGTAAAATGAAATTGAAAGCAAATGAAAACAAGAAATTAAAGTTCACTCCAGTTCAAAAGCTCTCCGAAAACTATTATGAAAATTCTAAAAGGAAAGCTCCCCTAATAACTTGAATTCTATCCTATTTATACACTTTCCAAAAATGATCTTCAAGCCTTGAGTTGGGCCTTTGTTCTTGGTGGAATTGGGTTGAAAGAGGCCTTGGTTGATTGCTCTTGAAGTTTGAAGAAGAACCAAAGTGAACCAATTGAACCGGGTTTGAGGTTAGCCAAAGTTGGACCTAAAGTTTGAGCCAAAGTTAGGGGTCTAACTTTGGCTCCAACTTTTCATAGCAGCAAGCAAAATTTACTGGTATGCACGTTGGTGCCAACGTTAGGGGTCTAACTTTGACCCTAACATTGGCCTTGCTTATATGCTAGTGGCGCCAACGTTAGCCTCCAAGTTAGGGGGCTAACGTTGGCGTAAACGTTGGCCCTTCCCCCTTTGTAATTTATGTGCCAACGTTAGCCTCCAAGTTAGGGGGCTAACGTTGGCACAAACGTTGGTGCCCAGGGGAGAAACTCTCAAGTTCCAACGTTAGCCTCCAAGTTAGGGGGCTAACGTTGGGGCTAACTTTTGCCTCTTCCTTGAATGTTCATGTGCCAACGTTAGCCCCCAAGTTAGGGGTCTAACGTTGGCGCAAACGTTGGTGCCCAAGGAAGAAGTTTCTCTTGCCAACGTTAGCCTCCAAGTTAGGGGGCTAACGTTGGCTCAAACGTGGGGAGCCCAGGGAGTAATCTTCATGCCTAACGTTAGCCTCCAAGTTAGGGGGCTAACGTTGGGGCTAACTTCATGCCTCCTGGTTCAATTTCACTTATTCCATTGTCCTCTCTTCACTTCTAGCCATTCCTCTTTGCTTCAACCTTTCTCCAAGCTTTCTTCACCTATCATTAATCAACCAAACTTATCAAAGCTATGCTCAAAATCATGAGATATTCATTCTTTCATAATATGCAACAAATATAGCATAAAACCTCATGAAATGGCATAAATTCATATATGGTTGGTTCAATCAAGGGAAACATGAAAATCTACTCAATTAGCTTGCTTGTAGCTCAAGAAAATGCATAATTCTAATGAAAACTAAAGAAAAAGACTAGCTAAAATAGGCTAGGATGACTTGTCATCACAACACCAAACTTAAAGCTTGCTTGTCCCCAAGCAAGAAATGAATTATTAAGAAGAAAGAATGAAATGGAAGAGGAAGTTCATGCTAGCAGAGTATTATTGATAGTTCATGGGGTTTTATGTGGATATGCAAATACTCACTTCTTATTGACTCCTAGGCCTAGAAAGTCTCCTTCAAGCTTCAAGTGACATACTGCTATGACCTCTCATTATTCCTTTATCCTTGGCTATTACTTTATTCAAAAGCTTTATTTGAGTGTCATGTGTAGCAAGTTCATTTTCTTTTCTTTATACTTGACACATTATTCACCATAGACACTTGGCTCACATTCCTTCTTAAAACATTGATGCCCAGCACCTCTTTGGGCTACTAAATGCCTTGTAGTTAGGTTGCTCTTGATAGTGGACTTTCAGCTGATGATCCCGGGTTAGTTAACCCAAGTCACCAAGTGTTGAGGCACTCCTAAGAGCTTACTAATCCAAGCAGATCCTAGTACAAAGACATCACAGGCATATATTTTAAGGTTCAAGCTATTGGTGTTCAGCTTTGTTTCTTTTTGTTTTTCTTTTGTTTTGCCACTTTTTGGCTCTCTTTGTTCTTTCCTTCTTTTTGTTTTTCTTTCTAACCAAGGAATTTAATTCAATTGAGATTCCTAGAGAGTAAGCCACTCTTTACTTAGAAGGGGATATCCTAGCTCTTTATTCACTAAAAGTGAGCTATTATACAATCACACACATACCACCACTTACTTTTATTCCACTTCTATCTAACAGAGACCATTTCACTTCACATTCAAACTGTTCTTTTATTGAATTTAAAGATGCAGGGGACAATACATACTTCTCGTCAAGTGAAAATGAACACACAAGCAAACACAAAAACTAGCCTACTTATTTTGAAAGAAACAAACATAATGCAAAGATTTTTAATTAAAACGGACTACTTAGAAATGCAAAGACAATTTATAACAGATTGAATTTGTAGTGATGAATAAGGAGCAAGTCCACCTTTCATTTGTCATGCCTTTTCTTTCTCCTTTCATACACTTGGCTGCTAGTGTTCCCACCATCCTTGTTTGGTGGTTGTTGATCTTGCCAAAAGCCCGCCTTATTCATAGCCTCCTCCACTCTATCTTCAAGTCTCATAGCCCTGTTCACTTCTACCTCACTTCTCATTTTGAAGAATTCGTCAAAAGTTGGGAATGCTGGATCCATGTTGTGCATATGTTCTCCAATATAGTTTAGTTTGATTTGGCTATTGACATTATAATCGGCTTGCACTTCATACCTTGCTTCTTGGAGTGTTGTGAACTCCTTGAAAGCCTTCAAACTTTCAGCTTGCATTTGTTCCAACTTCCCAAAAGATTCATGAGATTGAAAGGCATGTTCTTCTTGCATTGCAACAAATCTTGACTCGAATTCATTTTGTTTGTTTATTATTCTTAGCTCTCTTTCTTCTTGTGCTTGTTGGTTTTGCATGTACAGAGAATGGTATTCCTCTTGCCTCTCTTGGATTCTCGTGTACTGTTGAGACAATCTCCCTATTGCTTCTTGCATTTGAGTCATATCCATATTGCCATGTGGGAAAAAGTGTGGCTGCTCCTCCTCCTCTTGTGGCTCTTCTTCTATGTGTAGCTCATCTTCTTCCATTGGCTCTTCTCTTTCTCTTCCTCCATGTGGTCTTCGGCCTTGATGTGCTTCAAGGGGCATCATCATTCGTTCAATGGTTATGGGCATGCCTTGGCTTAACCACATTGGATTCTCCTCTTCCAATGGAACCTTGGCCTTTGCACACAACTTCCAAATGGTGCTCGGATAGTACAACCAAGATCCGGCCGAATTCTTTTCAGCTATCTTTTGAATGTCTCTTGCAAGGATCTCATGAACTCTTATCTCTCCACCCACCATGATACAATGCAGCATTAAGGCTCTCTCCCTGTTAACTTCTGAGGTGTTCACTGTCCCCAAAATTGACCTTTTCATCAACTCATACCATCCTTTTGCTTCCGGAGTGAGGTTACATCTCTTCAGGAACTTGTATATGTTCTTGTTATCTCCTTCCCATTCTGAGTTCTCAAAACAAATGTCTCTTGCAATCTCCTCATAATTCTGCTCCTCATTCAATCTTTGTTGGTATCCCGGTTCATCAAAGCGCACTGACTTTAGTTTCAAGACTTTCTTGATTGCATCCGGGCCAAAGTCTACTTCCACCCCACGCACATAGCTCTTGTACGTTGGGGGTTCACGCATGTCAATCCTTGGGACATTTGCATAGAACTCTTTTATGATACTGGTATTAATTCGGGTGGCTGGTGATGTAAGTTCCTCCCATCTCCTCTTCCGGATTTTGTTCTTTATTTCTTGACACCCATCATCCGGTAACATGAATGGAATTTCAGGATAGATTCTTTTCTCGTTCATCCATTGCATTTGCATTTGATGAGACCAAGACTTGAACCTCCATTGGTCATACTCATGTGTTTCTTCCTCCACTATTGGATCTTTTCTTTTTCGTCGTTTGGTTCTTGAGGAGGATGCCATGATCACTTGGTTGGTTGAGAGGGAATGTGAAGAATGTTCGAGAGTTTGATGTGTGTTTGGAGGAAAAAGAGATTAGGTCCGGGCTTGCTATGACAAGAAGTTATGAAGAGAAGTTTAAGTGTTTGGAGTTTAAAGTAGAAGAAAGGTTGCACAAGGCTTGTTATGTTGAGGAGTGATTCGGTCATGTGCATTGCTTGAAGGTGGTATGCTTTTAAATGAGCAATGAAGGGCTAGGATGCAATTAGACACTATGGAGATCAAAGGTATGCATGTAAGGATGAATGAAGACAAAATTTGCTCCTTCCCTTGCCTTTGCTGTGATCATTCTCAAGGAGTGGCAGATTTCTTCCTTGAAGCATGTGATAGGATTTTTTGTCCTTATGCTATGCTTTCCTTTGTCTTGTCTTTTTCATTGAAGATTCTTTGACCTCCTAGTCATCACAACAAGACAACATACATTAGTCTTATCCAACCGTAGCAATATTGTTCTTTTTAGTAAAAATATGTGAACCTTCAATTCTTATCTCATGTGAACCGTGACACTCTCTTTGGAGGACACCAAACTTAGTGTTTTGTAATGTATAAAGAAAATGAGTTTCTTCCTCCAATTGGTGAAGTCCAAATGTTAAATGTTCATAAGAATTGTTTTCATCATACTTTCTTTTTCTCTCTTTTTTTTTTTTTCATGAAGGATTAATTGTATCCTTAAATCGGTGCATCAAGGTTTGATGAACACCAAACTTGTTTTTTTTTTTCAAAGGATACATCACAATTAATGCCTTCATTATCGAATAAGAATTTTTCTATTTATAAGGTTTTGGAAAATAATACATGTATGATTATTGATGCATGAGTTTCAAATTTTCATGAAGCTATGTGGGCACCAAACTTAGTGTTCGGCCATATGCTCTATCAAAACATTTTAAGCATGTGAAACAAAATCCTTTGTAATATTGGTTAAGTGTGCTTGAAGACACACCAAACTTAGCATATGTTTCAAAATAGTGTATGCAATAAATGGACGTGTTCATGAAAAGGGAAAAGAATTCATGCATCAAGTGATCATAACTTATTGAATGTAAAATGGCATGAATCTTAAAGCATGGGTTGCCTCCCATGGAGCGCTCTTTTATTGTCACTAGCTTGACATTGAGGCTTTCTTTTATGGTGGTTGGTGCTTGTAGGGCCTCAATTTGTCTCCCCTGACCGTGATCCTCTTCTTTGTTCTCTGGTGTTCAATTTCAGCATGCTTTAATGATAGTATGTTGCTGACAGTGTAGTAATCCTCGGTTTGTTGATTTGCCTCCAGCTGTTGATATATCAGTTGCACTTTGTCACCTTTAGAAAGCCCCTCTGTTGGAATCTTTCTATTCTTCCAGCCCCTTTTTGCTTTGTTTCTGCGCTTCATCTTTCCTTTTGTTGATCTTTCTTTTCTGGCTGTAGACTTTCCTTGGGGACCTCTCTTCTCAGTGGCCAATACTCTAACATCCTCTTGGGCTCTTCATATAGTCTTTCTTCTCCTTGCTAAATTGTGCCTCTGGTAATACCTTCAGAGTGATGCTTTGGTCATGCATCCTGAGAGTTAATTCCCCTTCCTCTACATCTATGATAGCTCTAGCAGTGGCCAAGAATGGCCTTCCTAGTATAATAGAGTCACCATCATCATTATTTGATTCTAGAATCACAAAATCAGCAGGGTATATAAAACTGTCCACCTTGACCAAAAGATTTTCAATTACACCCCTGGGATATACCATTGACTTGTCTACCAGCTCCAGAGACATTTGTGTTGGTTTGACCTCCTCTATATGCAGCTTTTTCACCAAGGAGGATGATATTAAGTTAATACTTGCTCCGAGATCACACATTGCTTTAGTGATTGTCAATTTCCCAATGGTGCAAGGCAACAGGAAGCTTCCTGGGTCCTCAAGCTTGGGAGGAAGCCCCTTTTGAATCAAGGCCCTGTATTCCTCAGCAATCATTATGGTTTCTTTCTCATCCCAGCTTCTTTTCTTGTTGATAAGATCCTTCAGAAACTTGGAATATAGAGGCATTTGCTCAAGTGCTTCAGCCAAGGGAATATTGATTTCCAGCTTCTTAAAAATCTCAAGGAATTTGTGAAAATGCTGGTCTTTAACCTCCTTGTTGAACCTCTGAGGGTAAGGCAGTGGAGGTGTAATGCTTTTTCCTATTTGCTGCTGCCCCTGAGCTACTTCCTTTGAGCTATGTGGCTGGTTGTCCTTCTCTTTGAGTTTCTCAGTGCCTTTGTTTTGCATCACAACTTGCTTCTCAGCCTCATCTGCCTTTGTTTGCTTCTCATCCTCCGTTGGTTCTTTGATGTTCTCTGCTTGCTTCTTTGTAGTGTCATTGTTGCTTATCAATGTTCTCCCACTCCTCAATTGTATTGCCTTGCATTCCTCCTTGGGATTTGGGATTGTGTCACTGGGCAGTGAGTTTGAAGGTCTCTCAACAGATACTTGCTTGGAGAGTTGCCCCATCTGTCTCTCTAGGCTCTTCATAGAAGCTTCCTGATTCTTGGCTACCATTTCTTGGTGTTTCAACATTTTGTCTATCATGGCCTCTAAGTGAGTGATCCTTTGGGCTTCAGGTGATGTTTGAGGTGGGTTATGAGATGTGGGTGGTGGATGGTAGGCATTTTGGTTGGTGGGTTGGTTATTAGATTGGTATTGGTTGAGGTTGGGGTAGTTGTTCTGAGGCTTTCTGTAGGGGTTTTGGTTAGTCTGCTGCTGGTTGTGATTTTGGTTGCTTCTTGGGTTGTGTTGGTTTGAGTTCCTCTGCCATGGTTGTTGGTTTTGGGTATGGTTATCTCCCCATCTGAGGTTTGGGTGGTTTTTCCAGGATGGATTGTATGTATCCCCATACACTTCATTTGGTCCTTGGTTGTGCATATACTGTACTTGCTCTTGTTGTTGTTCTTCTTGAGTTTCTTCACTCTGTCCCCATGTGGTTGATGGTTGGCTGGTGTTAACTGCTGCAACTTGGAGACTATCAATCCTCTTGGCCATTTGCTCAAATTGTTGTTGAATTTGCTGCTGCATCATCTTGTTTTGAGCTAGGATTGAATCCACTCCTTCTAGCTCCATTACTCCTCTCCTTTGTGATGTTTGGCGGTTTCTTTGATGAGCAAAGAAATATTGATTGTTGGCCACCATGTCAACAAGATTCTGAGCTTCTTCAGCAGTTTTCATCAGTTGTAGTGAACCTCCAGCAGAATGATCTAATGCCTCCTGAGATTTCAATGTCAGGCCTTCATAGAAATTTTGCAGCACGTCCCATTCATTGAACATCTCTGGAGGACACTTTCTGATTAAGGCTTTGTACCTCTCCCATGCTTCATACAAGGATTCGGCATCTAATTGTGTGAATGTCTGCACCTCGGTTTTCAGCCTGATGACTCTTTGGGGTGGATAGAATTTGGCTAGAAATTTAGTCACCAAGTCATCCCAACTAGTGATACTTCCTTGGGGAAAAGTTTCAAGCCATTGTGCAGCCTTATCCCTTAATGAGAACGGGAACAGCAGAAGCTTGTAGGTTTCAGGATTCACGTCATTAGATTTGACACTGTCACAGATCCTTAAGAAGGTAGATAGATGTTGATTTGGATCCTCCAATGGTCCTCCCCCAAATGAGCAATTGTTCTGGACCAATGTAATGAGTTGTGGCTTCAGTTCAAAGTTATTTGCATTGACATTAGGGGTGAGAATGCTACTTCCACAATGTCTAGCATTTGCAAAGGTATAGGAAGCCAATACTCTCCTCTGTTGTGGTTGATTATTGACTCCTCCTCCTGGATTAGATGTATCTCCTTCCATCTCGTGGAATTCTTCGTCTGATTCCTCTTCTCCAATAATACTTTTCCCTCTTTCAGCTCTTCTTAGCCTCCTGAGAGTTCTTTCGTCTTGTTCATGAAAATTGGGTATGGCTCTTCTTGTACCTGACATACAAGCAGAACATAAGAGCACACAAACCAGTGACACTTCAATCTACTGCTAGAATGAAGTTTTAGTTAACTTAAGCAAAAATTCAAACAGTTAGTGGGTTAATCAAAATTAAAGAAAAAGTGCTTGATCTAGATTACCACCTCACTTAATCATTGTCAATCTAATCAATCCCCGGCAACGGCGCCAAAAACTTGATGAGATATTTTGGAGGAAAATAAATCTCTCCCAAAACACACAAATCTAACCGGCAAGTGTACCGGGTCGTATCAAGTAATAAAAACTCACGGGAGTGAGGTCGATCCCACAGGGATTGAATGATTGAGCAATTTTAGCTTAGTGGTTGATTTAGTCAAGCGAATCAAGATTTGGTTGATGGTTTTGTGACTTGCAGAATTAAATTGCATTGAAGTAAAGAGAACAAGAAATAAATTGCTAAAACTTAAAGAACAAGAAATTAAATGACAGAAACTTAAAGTGCAATAAATGTAAATTGTGGAATCTTAAAGTGCAAGGAATGTAAATTGCTTGAAATGTAAAGGGGATTGGGATGTGGAATTGCAGAAATTAAACAAGGAAAAATTAGATTGCATCAAACAGAAGAGTAAAAGGGAATTGGGATTGAACCGGAAATAAAGCAGAAAAGTAAATGAACATAAGAAGCAGTAAACAGGGAATTGAAATGGAAATTTAGATCTCAGGACCCAGAGACTAGAGAACCAAGTCTAGATCTCAATGCCTTCCTAGATCCAACAAAAACAATTGCCAGGAAATTGTAAATTGCAAAGAGAATAGATGAAGAAGTAAGTAACAGAAACGGAAATTCAATTAAGCAGTAAATAAACAGAGAGATCCAAGATTGAGATTGAAACAGAATTTCTTCAATTCTCCAATCCAAGATCCAAGACAAAAGTAAAATGAAATTGAAAGCAAATGAAAACAAGAAATTAAAGTTCACTCCAGTTCAAAAGCTCTCTGAAAACTATTATGAAAATTCTAAAAGGAAAGCTCCCCTAATAACTTGAATTCTATCCTATTTATACACTTTCCAAAAATGATCTTCAAGCCTTGAGTTGGGCCTTTGTTCTTGGTGGAATTGGGTTGAAAGAGGCCTTGGTTGATTGCTCTTGAAGTTTGAAGAAGAACCAAAGTGAACCAATTGAACCGGGTTTGAGGTTAGCCAAAGTTGGACCTAAAGTTTGAGCCAAAGTTAGGGGTCTAACTTTGGCTCCAACTTTTCATAGCAGCAAGCAAAATTTACTGGTATGCACGTTGGTGCCAACGTTAGGGGTCTAACTTTGAACCTAACGTTGGCCTTGCTTATATGCTAGTGGCGCCAACGTTAGCCTCCAAGTTAGGGGGCTAACGTTGGCGCAAACGTTGGCCCTTCCCCCTTTGTAATTTATGTGCCAACGTTAGCCTCCAAGTTAGGGGGCTAACGTTGGTGCAAACGTTGGTGCCCAGGGGAGAAACTCTCAAGTTCTAACGTTAGCCTCCAAGTTAGGGGGCTAACGTTGGGGCTAACTTTTGCCTCTTCCTTGAATGTTCATGTGCCAACGTTAGCCCCCAAGTTAGGGGTCTAACGTTGGCGCAAACGTTGGTGCCCAGGGAAGAAGTTTCTCTTGCCAACGTTAGCCTCCAAGTTAGGGGGCTAACGTTGGCTCAAACGTGGGGAGCCCAGGGAGTAATCTTCATGCCTAACGTTAGCCTCCAAGTTAAGGGGCTAACGTTGGGGCTAACTTCATGCCTCCTGGTTCAATTTCACTTATTCCATTGTCCTCTCTTCACTTCTAGCCATTCCTCTTTGCTTCAACCTTTCTCCAAGCTTTCTTCACCTATCATTAATCAACCAAACTTATCAAAGCTATGCTCAAAATCATGAGATATTCATTCTTTCATAATATGCAACAAATATAGCATAAAACCTCATGAAATGGCATAAATTCATATATGGTTGGTTCAATCAAGGGAAACATGAAAATCTACTCAATTAGCTTGCTTGTAGCTCAAGAAAGTGCATAATTCTAGTGAAAACTAAAGAAAAAGACTAGCTAAAATAGGCTAGGATGACTTGTCATCAATTATTCTTTGTTTATTTGCCTATTTGCTTCCCTATTTTTATCCATTTCATGGTTTTCCATTTTTCAGGATGTCTGCCTCACAGAGGAAAGGTAAAGGCAAAGCCACTGGCAAGCGCAAGAGAGGAGATTCCTCCCAGTCCATCATTGCCCTCATGCATGAATCCTCATGGCGGGAGAAGAACTTTACACAGCAGGAGAAAGTTGACCAGCTGCTTCCTGCAAATGATCCAATAAAATTTGCAAACCGGTACTGTGAGCTGAAGTACCCGGCTTTTGCAAACTCCAGGAATCTCTACCTGGAGCGAACTCTGAAGATTCCTGAAGCTCTCCAGCAGTACACCCCTGAGCAAATAAAGCAAAGGGGCTGGTTCTTTCTGGAGAGAACACTGACAGAGGTCAACGAATCTTGGGTCCGGGAATTCTACTGCAACTACTACCTCACCACCCTAGATGCCATAAACCTGAGAGGAAAATAAATTCTGGTCACTGAAGAGGCCTTAGAGGACATTCTCCAGCTCCCAGCCAAGTCCGATCAGCCTGATCGTTATTCAAAGGCTGAGGAGGACATGCGCCATATGCAGTTTGATTGGGATGCTGTGAAGGCACGGGTAGCTCTAGACCCGACTGTTCCTTGGGAGATAGGTCAGGACACCACCATGCCTAGAGGGATCAAGAGGGCGTACTTAAATGGCGAGGCTCGGTTATGGCACCAGATCTTGAGTAATTATGTGATGCCGAGTACTCACGAGACGGAGATCCCGGCTGCTATGATCACCCTCCTATGGTGTGTGATGGAGGGAAAGGACCTTTATTTGCCACGCTTTATCAGGCATTTTATGGCCAGGGTCCACGTCCGAGGCACCCTCCCTTTTCTGTATCTGGTTACAAAGCTAGGCCATCGAGCTGACGTGCCATGGGAGGATGCCGATGAGAGACCACCAGCGGCAGATTGTAGGAAGATCATTCCTCACAGCAGGAACTTCTTAGATTTGGGCTACAGACCACCACCCTTCACTGCTATTGATGAGACATCCCCACCGTCTTCTGGACCCTCTTCATCCACAGCTGCCACTGCTGCCCCTGCTGCTACCACTACACCTTCACTTACCTCTGAGCCCGTATACCGCCTCGTGCACCGCCTATTCCGACAGCTTGATCAGATGGAGCGCCGTAACCGGCGCCGGTATGAGAGATTGGAGCGTCGCAGCCAGCGACGCTATTCGCATCTGAAGCTGATGATCCGACAGGGTGGTGACATCCCCTCTGAGCCTGACACACCATCTGAGCCATCAGAGGAGGAGGAGGATGAGCACGAGGAGGAGACTCATTTCCAGGAGGAGACCCATCAGCAGGCAGCCACAGAGCAGGCTGCCCCGCATCAGGAGGTTATGCACCAGATAGAGGCTGCAGATCCGGAGATCCCGATCCAGTCAACCCAGCCTCTACAGCAGCCAGACCCTCAGTCCACCACCACCACAGAGCCTCCAGCTGCCATCCCTACCAGTGATGACACCCCTTCACACCCGGCTTGACTGAGCATCCAGGACGATGCTTCATTTAAGTGTGGGGAGGGTCCATCTCTGGCGTTTTTATTTTGGTGAACCACTACATCTTTTTTTCTTTTATTTTGGATATTTTTCTGTATTTTTCTTTTTACTGTTATTTTCTGAGTACTTATACATTGCTGCTTTTTATGTATTCTTACTCTATTTTTGCATTCTGCATTCTTAGTTCATATTGCAGCCATTTAGTTTATTTTAGTTATTTAGTTTAGTTTGCAATTCTAATTTATTAGTGGATTAATTAGTATAGTTTACCCTTTTTAGCATAAGATAGTATAGCTTAAATTGAAAAATATAGAAAGAAAGTAAGCTAGAAAATTGAACATAACAGATTTAAATCCATAAACCTTGTATATATAGCATTACATGATGTAGTTAAGTTGACAACATTTCATCAAGGAGGAACATTAAAACTTTAAAGGCTACCCTAAATAATTTTTTTTATGAGAATAATGGGAATTTTTAACTAAACCTGCATAACATATATGAATGATATATGATGCTTGAGTTAGAGAACACACAGCCCGTGAGTCTTGAGCTTAATTGTATGGTTGCATTCAAACCATAATTTCATTTCTGTGTGTTTCACTTCTTTTTGTTCTGATGTTCTTTACTTTGCTTTAATCTATATGTCCAATTATAGAATACAGAATATAGATACATACCAAGAGAATGATTGAGGCCATCATTTGATTTTAGCTCACTTACCCCAATATAACCCACCTTTCACATCACCCTTGTCAGCCCCCTTGAGCCTTTAAGATCCCTTTTATTCTATTTAGCCACATTACTAGCCTTAAGCAGAAACACAAAGTAAAATCCCAAGTTGAATCCTTGGTTAGCTTAAGATAGAAAATTATGAATAGATTAAAACATAGGAAACCTATTGGGAACATGGATGATAGAAACAAAAGGTAGAAGAGTTAAAAAGAAATAAAATAAAATTTGGAAAGCATGCTCATGAGAAATCTAAGTGATTCAATTACCATGTTCATATATAAAAAAAAAAAAGAAAGAAAGTTATTTTTCAGCATTTAATAAAAGGGGATACAAAAGAACTCCCCAATGCAAAAATGCACATGGGATAAAAATAAAATTGAAACATGAGCATGTAACAACAAGTGGGAAAATATAGGAAATTAGGTAAAGAAGTTTTGTTTCACTAGATATGTATGTTAGGTGAGATCTTAGTCTAATTAAGGATTCACTTATTAGCTCACTTAACCTTATACATATATCCTTACCTTTACCTTAGCCCCATTACAACCTTAATTAAAGACCTCATGACTTTTTGATATGACTATATTTTATAATTGTTGATTGGTTAGATAAAAAAAACAAAGCTATAGAAAGTAAGAATAAAAGAAAAGTAGAGTGAATAAACCCAATAAACACAAAATCCAGTGAGGGTTCAATAACTCATCAACATATATCTGTACTTAAATTACTAATTGTTTTGCAAGTTGTACAACGTTTTCTTTCCCATCTCATTTGCTAAAATGCTTCATTATTTAAGGGTTGGTTATACATATACATGACTCCTTGAGAATGAGAACTAACTTGACTACATGTAAGCTTTATATATGAGTGGAAAAATTGAAATTGCATGACTCAATTAGGTAGATGCATTTAGAATAGGTTGCATTGCATAACATTCCACCACTTTAACCTTACCTTATTCTTTACCTTGGATTTAGCATGAGGACATGCTATTGTTTAAGTGTGGGGAGGTTGATAAACCCATATTTCATGAGTTATTTTGTGCTTAATTTGAGTGATTTATTCAATCCTTCACCCACTTATTCATATTAATTGCATGGTTTTACTTTCCCTTCCTCATTATGTGATGTATGTGAAAAACATGTTTCCTAAGCTTTAATATTAAGTATTTTAATTACCTTTATTTCCATTCGAGCGTGATTAGTGTGTTGAGTAGTTTCAGATCTTCTAAGGTATGAATGACTTAAAGGATGGAAAAGGAAACATACAAAAATGGAAGGAAAGCACAAAACGGAGCTTCTGAAGAAACTGGCATCCACGCGATCGCATGGACGAAGCGATCGCGTGCCAAGCGCGAATCAGTAGCGACGCGGCCGCATGACTGACGTGACCGTGCGCCTTAAGCAGAACGCACATGACGCGGTCCATGACTGACGCGACTGCGTGGCAAGGAAATACTCCGAATGACGCGACCGCGTAACCCACGCGGACGCGTGACAGAGGCCACGCACCAGAAATTGCAGAAAACGCTCATAGCGAATTCTGAAGCCCATTTTGGCCCAAATCCAAGTCCAGAAGGCATAGACCAGAGGTTATAAAGTAAGGGAATGCATCCGTTGAGGAAGAGCTCGCCAATTTCCACTTTCCATGCTTTAGATTTAGTTTGAGAGAGGTTCTCTCCTCTCTCTCTTAGGATTAGGATTAGGATTTAGGACTTCTCTTAGTTTCTAAGAGTGACGCTCGATCCAGGTTTAATATTTACTTTAAATTACGTTTCTATACTGCTTTTTACTTTAATGCTTTTATTCGTATCTATAAATGTTGCCAGCTTGGCTTATGAACTCTTTCCATATTAAGATTTGAATCAATGATTATTTGAGGTATTTCAGTTATTGATTGCTTTCTCTTTAATTTGTGTTACCATTGCTTTCCATCTAAGGATACTGTTATTCCAGCAATTTATTTTTCCCCTTTTAGTCCTGGTTAAGAAATCAGTAACCCAACAGTTATCAACTCAAGTTAATTGATAATCGTTATCTTGATAATTGAGCTGAACTTTAGTAATCCCAACCTTTTCCTAGGAAATAAATAGGATTCAAAGGCCAATTTAATTAGTCCCTTGACTTACTTAGTAAAAGTTGACCAAGTGGAATTTAGATTCAACTTTCATTATTGTTGAGAAAGATAACAAAGTGAACTTCTAATTTCTCTCACCTTGCCAAAAGTTGCTTTACAGTAATTATTTATTTTAATTGCCATTTACTTTACTTGTCATTTAAATCACTTGCCTCTCACCTTCTAAACCCCGATTACAACCTTTATGGCCAATAATAAGAACATACCTCCTTGTAGTTCCTTGAGAAGACGATCCGAGGTTTGAATACTCGGTTAACAATTTTTAAAGGGGTTTGTTACTTGTGACTCCCAAAACGTTTGTATGAAAGGACTTTTGAAGGTTTAGAAACTATACTTGCAACGAGGATTTATCTACAAATTTCTAGACCACGCAAAAGTTCTCTCATCATTCACTCCCCAAATATCGTCAAGTAATATCGTCAAGTAATAACCCACTAGGAGTGGGGTCGAATCCCACAGAGATTGGTATATTTGAGCAACTTTAATTAATGGGTGAATTAGTCAAGCTGAGCAATAGAGATTGAGTGTAGAATTCTAAATTAACAGAAATGTAAATGACTTAAAGGTAAGGGAAAGCAATAAAGTGGAGAAAAGTAAATGATAAGAATGCAAAGTGCTGGAACATAAATGACTGAATTGTAAATGGGAATGGAGAATAGCAGAAATTAAAGAAAGCTATAAAGAATATTCATTGGGATTAGGAGATGTTGCCCTCTTATGATTAAATCTAGATCATCTCATCTTCAATCATGAAACTCATTGACCTCTTGGCAATCATGATTGATTGAACCCCAATCCCTTGGTGATTCAAACTCTCAAATCTTGATAATTAGCCAATTCCTTGGTCTAATTGCTCATGAAGAGAGATAATCTTGGTCCCTGATTATACCACACATCCTCATAGATCCAAATAGTGGGTGGATTATATGTCACCATATCCAATCGCAAAACCCATATCTACTTAATTGTGAGAAGAGATTTCAAGCATGGTTTCATGTTTTATTTTCCAAGGTTCCCATGAAACCCATTTTGCATTCAACCTCTTTCCTAAGATGATTGAACACTAGCATGAAGAACGAAATTCCTTATAGCAAATCAAAGAGAAAATGAAAAAAAGAAGAAATTCACTATCATTAATCCATCAAGTACAACAGAGCTCCCTCTCCCAATTAGAGGGAGTTTAGCTACTCATAGCTTAGAGAAAAGTACAAGAGATGGAAGAGATGAAGTGAAGTGTAAAGTAAAAACCCAAAACTAACTAATCAATCCACCCAACCCCCTTTTTAGTACCTCTAGGGGGTATATATCCTACTTCCTATCACTAGAATTAAAAAGCACAAAAGAGAAAAGAAAATTACAACTGAAAAGTAAAAGAAAAACTAATGGAAATGAATCATGTGCCTGGCGTGTGAGTGGCGTTTGAGTGGCGTGCCATGCCTAGCTCTTCAGCATTGCTTGGCGTGCCACGCCTGGCTTCCAAGTGGCACGCCACCTTCATCCAACTAACCTGGCGTGCCACGCCTTCGAGTCTAAGTGGCATGCCCAGGGTCTTTTCTTCCTTCTTTCTCTCTGTACTTTTCAACTAGCGTGGCACGCCCAGGTGTGGCATGCCATGCCCATAGTAAAGCCCTTCTTCAACTATCTAGAAACTTGAACTAGCGTGGCACGCCCAGGTCTGGCATGCCATGCCCATATTAAACACTTCATCCTTCCTCTCTGGACAGGAATACTGGCATGCCACGCCCATTAGGTGGCATGCCACGCCCATTGTGAGACTTCCTTCTTCTTCTTTGCACCATGATACTAGTGTGTCACGCGAAGTAGGTGGTGTGCCACGCCTTTGATGGAAACTTCATTCTACCTTTCTGTAAAGTAACCCCAGCGTGCCACGCCCTTGATAAAGCATGAATGAGTCCTTCTGGTCCTGTAACTGGCATGCCATGCCTTAAGTCCCAAGTGGCACGCCCAGTCTTCTTCTTCCTTATAAGCTTGTGCTGGCGTGCCACGCCTGCGAGCTCAAGTGTCATGCCCAGTGCCTTTGAACCTTCCATTTTTCTCTAGATAGTTGAACTGGCGTGCCACGCCTTTGATCCCAAGTGGCACGCCCATTGTGGTATAGAACTCTTCAAGCTTGGCGTGCCACGCACAAGAACTCAAGTGGCAAGCCCCAGTCAAAAACAAGGTTGGTGTGCCACGCCTTCGAATCCAAGTGGCACGCCCAGTATGCTTAGCCCTCTATTCCTCTCTGCTTATTTGAACTGGCATGCCATGCCTCCAAGCTCAAGTGGCATGCCCATTTCGATATTGAGCTTCTCCAAGCTTGGCGTGCCACGCCTAGAACTCAAGTGGCACCCCCTAGTCACGAGCCAAGTTGGCGTGCCACGCCTTCGAACCCAAGTGACACGCCCAGTGTTAAGCCTTCAACTCCGTTCTCTGGACGCAATGAAATGGCGTGCCATGCCTTCGATCTCAAGTGGCACGCCCAATGTTGATCATAGAGTTGGCACGCCCAGGCTGGCGTGCCACGCCCCCTTGTGGTCTTTCAGAAAATCTTCTCTGGAAAGTATAACTGGCGTGCCATGCCTAGCCTTGGCGTGCCACGCCCATAGTAAGCTTCATGGACTTCTTCTTTGGAAAATGATACTGGCGTGCCACGCCTTCGATGTTAAGTGGCACGCCCATTGTAATTCTTTCACTTTGCTTCTCTGGAGTTCATAACTGACGTGCCACGCCCATACAAATTGTGGGCGTTTCCACCAAGTGGCATGCCCAGTACACACGCCCAGCTTCCCTTTCTTGTTTCCTTCTTCTTTTGTGGCTCTTTTTACCTGAAATTTAACAAAACTTATTTCAAAGTAATGTACCATAATATTCATCATTTAACTCATGAAATTGAATTGCTTGAATGAAATTACATTCTTTTTATGGTCTTTTTAGATAGGAGAAAGAGGTAGATGATGCAAGTCATCACAACACCAAACTTAAGCTTTGCTTGTCCCCAAGCAAATCAATGTGAGTTATTATTTAATGGATTAAGAATTGACTGTAAAGAGATACATTCACAGTTAAGGACAGAGGTTAAGTAGCAACTCATGCATGAACCTTATTACTTTTATAACACAATAAACTCTTAGACCCTTGAGGGTTCTTCTTAAGTAAGTGCATATAGAGCCCTTTCTATTGGTTGTCACCTTGAAGTAGCAGGACCTGTTCTCTTTCTTTTGAGTGTTCTTCTCTTTTTACTTCTCTTTTGTTATTATTTGATTGACCACGACTCTAAGTATTTTGTCTCAAGACGACCCTTTAGAATGAGCTTTCAATTAGCACTCCAAAATCGGTTGGTTTTAGGGTACTAGGTGTTGAAACACCCCTAAGAATTTACTTGCTCAGGTCTCTCTTCTTGACACATATTCACCACAAGAATCTACTAGGATCTTTGGCACTTTGAGCTATTTGTTTCTTTCTTTTATTCCAGTAGTTGATGCTCAGAGCCTTGGGTCTTTAACTAACTACTTCTTGGTTCTATGGATATTCAAGGGTCATCCTTAGCATCTACTTGTTATATCCCCTAAGTCTAGTTGTTCATTATGGTTTATTTACTTCTAGATTGTTCATTCATGGTTCCATACTTTGTTCCTCATATCTTAGTCTTGAATTATCTCACTTGGTCTTAGTCTCTTTATTCTTATTTTTGCATAACTCATCATTGATTCTTATGAAAACAAACTACTTTTTATTGATTGTAATGATGCTTGACACAAAGACATTTTCTTTCTCAATTAAAACCATAAACATTAAGGACAAAAAAAAAGAGACTTCAAACATAAGAAAACAAAACAGCAATTAGATAACCAAATAAACAACTAACAGAAATTCAGAACTAAAATTTTTAACCATGGGACTCAACAACCTTTGATTCTTGGAGCAACTTCAAGGCATAGGCCCTTTCTCTTTGTCCTTTTTCTTGGAGGAGGCTGATGAGGGAAAAACGATTCCACACAAACTCACCGGCAAGTGTACTCGGTCGCATCAAGTAGTAATAACTCACAGGAGTGAGGTCGATCCCATAGGGATTGATGGATTGAGTAACTTTAGTATGGTGATGAATTTAGTTAAGTGAATATTTGATGAATTTGGTGAAATTTTGATTAACAGACAATAAATTGAATGAAAGTAAAATGTGGAAAGTAAATTGGCAGAATCTTAAATTTCAGAAGGAGTAAATTGCAGAAACTTAAAGTGCAAGAAATTAAAAGAGCTTAAACTTAAATTGCAAGAAAAGTAAATAATTGAAACTTAAAGTGCAAGTAATTTAAATTGCTGAATCTAAATTGCTAGGAAACTTAAATTGCATGAAGAATAAAAGGGTTTGGGTAATGGGAGTTGAAACAGAACTGGAAATTGTAAAGTGCAATAAACTAAAGAACTCTCAGATGAAGAAATTCCAATCAGGATTTCAGTACCAAAATAGAAATATGAAATTGCAGAAGAATCAAAACAGAATCAAAACTTAGATCAACTCTAAAATCCTAAATGAGAAATTGACAATTGCAGAAGAAAGATAAAATAGAACGAAAACTAAAATCTCAATTGCTCTCAAAACAGAAACGAAGAAATTGCAGAAGAAAGAAAATCAGAAAGTAAACTATGATCAGATCTCCAACTTATAAAACTATCAAAGGAAAAATAAAAGAGAACTCCAAGATGAAGGAATTCAGACGAATTCTTCAATCCGAAGTCAAAAGACCCAAAAACAGAAAGTAGAAGTTGCAGAAGAGAGAAAACAAAACAGAAAGGAAAATTCAGATCTGATTTAAATTCTAAAATTCTAAAAGGAAAGTAAAAGAGTGCCTATGAAATCAAATTCCTCACTATTTATACACTTTCTATTTCAGTCCTCAAGTACTTGGAGTGGGATTTTTGGCCTATGAAGAAGTGGATCAGAGTCGCAATTTGTTGCAGCTTCTAGGGGAACGTTGCGCTCTCAAAGTGAGCGCAGCGTTCATTCGTCCACGCGTGCGCGTCTCTAACGCGTGCGCGTTCTTTTGCGCTTTCTACTCATCGATGCGTACGCGTCATGTACGCGTACAAGTCACTAACAGTCTTCAACCCCCAACATGCTCGCGCGCCATGATCACGCGTACACGCCCTCAGTAGCGTTTTCTTATTGAGCGCTACGTTTGCTTAATGAACGCTGCCCCACGCATGCACGTCATGTACACATGCTCGTGGGTAGCAAAATATCCAATCCAGGCTTTAGCGCCAGCCACGCGTGAACGTGTTTTATCTCAGGTGCTCCGTCGATGCGTGCGTGTCAAGCACGCGTGCGCGTCGTTTGCAAAACTTTGCCTCCAAATTCGAACATGCCCGAAAATGCTGGCTTAGTGAATGTAGCGCTCTCTTTTGAAAACGAGCGCCAAACATTTCCACGCGTACGCGTCATGCACGCGAACGCGTGCGCCTTCGAAAATTTCCCCTGACGCGTAAGCGTCCCATGCGCGTGCACTTCACTTACTGAGCGTGGTGTTCTTTGTTTGAACGCAACGTTACTCTGTATTGACCCTCTTTTTCTTCATTTTCTCACCTGTATTCAATCAAAACAGCAATCAAAGTCTCACCAAAATCATAAGAACTTGCATTATTCATAATAATCACTTAATTCTTGCATAAATCTCATGATTTTGCATAAAATAAATGATGTTTGATTGAATCACAATAATCATGAAATTCCACTCCAACCACTTACTTATTTTGCAAGAAAGTGCATAAAACCTAATGAAACAAATGAAAAATACTTGTGAAACTACCATAAGATGACTTGTCATCACAACACCAAACTTAAATCTTGCTTGTCCCCAAGCAAGCACTAAAACATGAGAAAAAATGAAAGGAAACTGAGAAGCATATTTGTCCTTATTTAGCAGGTAATAGAATTTGGTTCATGGGATTTTATGCAGATGAAATTGAAGCTCTACTTTCTTTAGATTTCAGGATTGAAATGTCCATTTAAGTGATGATCAAAGTTGCTGCTGTGAACCTTGTTATTTATCCATCCCTGGTGTTTTAATTTTCTTTTGTTTTTTTTTTGCTGATAAGCTTACACTTTTATTTTCACAGCTAAGTGTTATGTGTTGCAACAGCTTTTTAGCTTTGTTTTTCAGTCAACACATCTCCACCACAAACACTTGGCTCACAATTCATCCTAAGACATTGATGCCCAGCACCTCTTTGGGTTACTAAATACTTTGTAATTAGGTTGCTCTTGATAATGGACTTTCGGTTGATAATCCCAGATTTGTTAATCCAAGTTACCAAGTTTTGAAATACTCCTTAGAACCTAATAATCCAAGCAAATCCTAATACAGTAGCATCACAGGCATGTGTCCTAAGGTTCAAGCTATTGATGCCTAGCCTTATTATTTGTTTCTTTGCCAATTCTTGGCTTTTCTTTCTTTCTTTTTCCAAGGATATTTATTAATTGAAGGTTTTACAACAGCAACTAAGCTCACACTTCAAGGGATCATCCTAACCTTTGTCCTTTATTAATGAGCTTACTTTAACAATCATACATATATACCACCACTGAGCTTTATTATTCCTACCAAATTGGATAATTACTTTTTGTTTCAACATTTTTCTCTTATTCATGCATAAAGGGAAACAAGATATGTATTCAAGTAAGATGAGTGATGCAGACATTTATACTTCGAACACTTAATTGAATAATAACAGGACAATAGATGAGCAGAGTGCAGATAAGGGTAAACTTATCAGAGGGGGGAATAATTAAACTTTCAACTAAAGCTTAGCAGATGTAAACAGTTGAGTAACAATACAACCTTTTGGTATCCTCTAGCTTGGTCTTTCATCCTCCTTTTTAGCTTTTATGCTTTTCTTGCTGATGATGTATAGTCTTTCCAAAAAGTTGAATAGTTTTCTGCACTGGTGGTGAAAGTTGCTTGTTCCGCAAGCACTTGAAAAATGGTTAATATGCATGAATGTTTGTAGGCTTTTGAACTTACTTTGGTGTGTGAACACCAAACTTAGTCCCTTGCCAATACCTCTTATGCAACAAATCAACCATATATATGAAAACCTTGTGCCTTACTGAAAGGAACAAAATTAAAAAAAAATAGAAAATAGACAATGGTTGAGTAGTTTCCCTGATTGTTTGGAGCTAGTAACCATTTATGCGAAGGGTTGAAATGTGTTTTTAAATGAACTTTTTGGTGGAACATCAAACTTAGCATCATTCATTCACCCTTAAATTGTTTTAGTGTACAACACCAAACTTAGCTCCCTGCAATATAGATAAATCTACTTGGCCCTTTTATTGAAATAATTAGGAAAAGAAAACTATCTCTGGTTGGGTTGCCTCCTAACAAGTGCTTGTTTATCGTCATTAGCTTGACGTCCTCTTTCTTTATTCATTCCAACTCCTGAACACTTTCTTCTTTGTTCCAAAATCCTCCCAGATAATGCTTAGCTCTTTGGCCATTTGCTGTGATTATCTCCTTTGTGGTTTCATTCAGAAGTTCAAGGCTTCCATGTGGGAAAACCTTAGTTATCCGATAAGAGCCAATCCATTTGGACTTGAGTTTGTCAGGAAAAACGTTGAGCCTGGAATTATATAAGAGCACTTGTTGTCCTGGTTTGAACTCCCTTTTCAATATTTTTTTATCATGCCATTTTTTAGCTCTCTCCTTGTATATCTTTGCATTCTCATAAGCTTCCAATCTGAATTCATCTAGCTCATTGAGTTGCAGTAACCTTTTCTCTCCTGCTACTTGAGAATCAAGATTGAGGAGCCTAGTGGCCCAGAATGTTTTGTGTTCAAGCTCTACAGGAAGGTGACAATATTTGCCATAGATTAGCTAAAATGGTGACTTCCCAATTGGAGTTTTGAATGCTGTTCTATATGCCCACAGAACATCATCCAATTTTCTTGCCCAGTCTTTCCTTGTGATCCCTACTGTCTTCTCTAGAATTTTCTTCATCTCTCTATTTGCTAATTCAGCTTGGCCATTAGTCTGAGCATGATATGGTGTGGCTACTTTGTGAATTATTCCATATTTGTGAAGTAGCTTTTCCATCTCTCTGTTGCAAAAGTGGCTACCACCATCACTAATAAGGCCGTTAGGTACCCCATATCTAGTGAAAATGTGTCTCTTAAGAAATTGAAGAACAATCGGTGCATCATAGGTAGTTGTTGCTATGGCTTCCACCCATTTTGGAGACATATTCCACTGCCACCAGAATGTATTTGAAGGAATAGGATAGAGGAAAGGGGCCCATGAAATCTATTCCCCCGAGGTCAAACAGTTCTACTTCCAAAATTAAGTTTTGAGGCATTTCATTCCTCTTTGTCAACCCTCCAGCTCTTTGACATTCATTGCATTGATGCACAAACTCTCTGGCATCTTTAAATATTGTTGGCCAATAGAATTCGCTTTGAAGTACTTTGGCTGCTATTCTTTCTAGCCCAAAATGTCCACCACAAGCTGAACCATGTTAGTGCCACAGTATGTCTCTCATCTCACTTTCAGGGACACACCTCCTAATCATCCCATCTGGACATCTCTTGAACAAGAAAGGTTCATCCCATAAAAATTTATTTGCCTCATTATGCAGCTTCTACACTTGTTGCTTGGTGAACTCTTTAGGGATCTTCCTTCCCACCTTGTAGTTTGCAATGTCAGCAAACCAAGGTGCCTGCTGGATTTGGAGGAGATATTCGTCTGGAAACTTCTCATTCACTGGTTGTGGTATATCTTTGTTGGCTTCTTGTAGGAGTCTTAACAAATGGTCTGCCACCTGCTTCTCATTTTCCTTCCTATTTCTCACTTCAATGTCAAATTCTTGTAGCAGCAACACCCACCTAATAAGCCTTGGTTTTGAATCCTGTTTAGACATGAGATACTTGAGAGCAGCATGATCAGTATATACTATAATCTTTGAACCAATCAAGTATTGTCTAAATTTATCAAATGCATATACCATTGCCAAGAGCTCTTTCTCAGTGGTGGTATAATTTTTTTGTGCCTCATTCAACACCTCACTTGCATAGTATATAACACGATGTAGCTTGTCTTTCTTTTGCCCCAATACAGCACCAATTGCAAAGTCACTTGCATCACACATGAGTTCAAAAGGCAATTTTCAATCTGGGGGTGTGATGATTGGTGTTGTAGTGAGTTTTCTTTTTAAAGTTTCAAAAGCATGCTTGCAATTGTCATCAAAGATGAAAGGATTGTCAATCACTAGCAAATTGCTTAGTGGTTTTGCTATTTTTGAAAAATCTTTGATGAAACTCCTGTAAAAACCATCATGTCCAAGAAAACTTCTTACTACTTTCACATTAGCAAGTACAGGAAGCTTTTCTATGATCTCTATTTTAGCCTTATCAAATTCTATACCTTTGCTTGAAACTTTATGCGCAAGAACTATCCCTTCTGAAACCATGAAATGGCATTTTTCCCAATTCAATACCAGATTAGTTTCTTGGCATCTTTTCAAGACAAGAGTTAAATGATGCAAGCAGGTATCAAATGAATTGCCAAAGATAGAAAAATTCATGAAGACTTCTAAAAATTTTTCTACAATGTCAGAGAATATAGAAAGCATACACATTTGAAAAGTTGCAGGGGCATTGCATAGCCCAAAGGGCATCCTTCTGTAGGCAAAGACTCTGAACAGACATGTGAATGAGGTCTTCTCTTGGTTCTTGGGATCTACCACTATTTGATTGTACCTAGAATACCCATCCAGGAAGCAGTAATAGGTATCACCAGCCAATCTTTCCAGCATCTGATCAATGAAAAGGAGAGGAAAATGATCTTTTCTTGTAGCCTCATTCAGCCTTCTATAATCTATGCACATCCTCCACCCTGTCACTGTCCTTGTGGGAATGAGTTCATTCTTCTCATTGAAGATGACAATCATGCTGCCTTTCTTTGGCACCACTTAAACTGGGCTTACACAAGGGCTGTCAGAGATTGGGTATATGATTCCAGCATTCCACAGCTTCATCACTTCTTTTTGAACCACCTTCTTCATGGCTGGGTTAAGCCTTCTTTGGGGTTGTACTACAGGCCTTAAGTCTTCCTCCAGCAAAATCTTGTGCACACAGATGGTAGGGCTTATGCCCTTGATATCATCGATTGTCCATCCCAAGGATGTCTTGTGAATTTTCAGCACTTCAATTAGCTTTGTTTCTTCTTCCATGTTTAAGGAGGAATTGATGATCACTGGCAGGGCCTCTTCTTCTCCAAGAAATACATACTTGAGATGGGGGTGATGAGCGGATAATTTATACGCTTTTTGGCATTGTTTTTAGTATGTTTTTAGTAAGATCTAGTTACTTTTAGGGATATTTTTATTAGTTTTTACGTTAAATTCACATTTCTGGACTTCACTATGAGTTTGTGTGTTTTTCTGTGATTTCAGGTATTTTCTGGCTGAAATTGAGGGACTTGAGCAAAAATCAGATTCAGAGGTTGAAGAAGGACTGCTGATGCTGTTGGATTCTGACCTCCCTGCACTCAAAGTGGATTTTCTGGAGCTACAGAACTCAAAATAGCACGCTTCTAATTGCGTTGGAAAGTAGACATCCAGGGCTTTCCAGCAATATATGATAGTCCATACTTTGGCCGAGTTTAGATGACGTAAAAGGGCGTTGAACGGCAGTTCTACGCTGCTGTCTGGAGTTAAACGCCAGAAACACGTCACAAACCAGAGTTGAACGCCAGAAACACGTTACAACCTGGCGTTCAACTCCAAAAGAAGCCTCTGCACGTGGAAAGCTAAAGCTCAGCCCAAGCACACACCAAGTGGGCCCCGAAAGTGGATTTATGCATCAATTACTTACTTCTGTAAACCCTAGTAGCTAGTTTATTATAAATAGAACTTTTTACTATTGTATTAGACATCCTGGATTGTATTTTTGATCCTGTGATCTCGTTTTGGGGGCTGGCCATTCGGCCATGCCTGGACCTTTCACTTATGTATTTTCAACGGTAGAGTTTCTACACTCCATAGATTAAGGTGTGGAGCTCTGCTGTTCCTCATGAATTAATACAAAGTACTACTGCTTTTCTATTCAATTCAACTTGTTCCGCTTCTAAAATATTCATTCGCACTTCAACATGAATGTGATGAACGTGACAATCATCATTATTCTCCCACGAACGCGTGCCTGACAACCACTTCCGTTCCACCTTAGATTGAATGATTATCTCTTGGATCTCTTAATCAGAATCTTCGTGGTATAAGCTAGATTGATGGCGGCATTCATGAGAATCCGGAAAGTCTAAACCTTGTGTGTGGTATTCCGAGTAGGATTCTGGGATTGAATGACTGTGACGAACTTCAAACTCGCGAGTGCTGGGCGTAGTGACAGACGCAAAAGGAGGGTGAATCCTATTCCAGTATGATCGAGAACCTTAGATGATTAGCCATGCTGTGACAGAGCATTTGGACCATTTTCGCAAGAGGATAGGATGCAGCCATTGACCACGGTGATGCCTCCAGATGATTAGCCATGCAGTGACAGCGCATCGAACCATTTTCACAGAGAGGATGAAAAGTAGCCATTGACAATGGTGATGTCCTTACATAAAGCCAGCCATGGAAAGGAGTAAGATTGATTGGATGAAGACAGCAGGAAAGTAGAAGTTCAGAGGAACGAAAGCATCTCCATACGCTTATCTGAAATTCTCACCAATGATATACATAAGTGTTTCTATCTTTATTTTCTATTTATTTATTATAAATTTTCGAAAACTCCATAACTATTTTATATCCGCCTGACTGAGATTTACAAGGTGACCATAGCTTGCTTCATACCAACAATCTCCGTGGGATCGACCCTTACTCACGTAAGGTTTTATTACTTGGACGACCCAGTGCACTTGCTGGTTAGTTGTATCGAAGTTGTGAATGAAAAACAATTTATTAAGACGTGCGTACAGAGTTTTTGGCACCGTTTCCTGAGATCACAATTTCGTGCACCAAGTTTTTGGCGCCGTTGCCGGGGATTGTTCGAGTTTGGACAACTGACGGTTCATCATGTTGCTCAGATTAGGTAATTTTCTTCTTATTTTGTTTTCAAAAAATAAATTTAAAAAAAAAATTTTTCAAAAATCTTTCAAAAATCTCTCATCTGTTTTCGAAAATTATTCTAAAATTTTTTAAGAATGAATTCTAGTGTTTCATGAAGCATGTTGAAGCCTGACTGGCTGTAAAGCCATGTCTAAATTTATTTGGACTGGGGCTTCCAACCCAACATTATTAAGAGCAAGCTAGTTGTTGCTAATCCACCTGCTGCTGTTCCAGATCCAAAAGATTTACATGCTAAAGCTTGACTGGCTATTAAGCCATGTCTAACCCTCAGATTAGAGCTTTAGACTAAGAGTGCAAGGTTCTTGGAATTCATATTAAAAATTTTGGAATCCTTATTTTTCTTTTTCAAATTAATTTTTGAAAAATACCAAAAAAATTAGAAAATCATAAAAATCAAAAATATTTTGTGTTTCTTGTTTGAGTCTTGAGTCAGATTTTAAGTTTGTTGTCAATTGCATGTTCATCTTGCATTTTTCGAAAAAATCATGCATTCATGGTGTTCTTCATGATCTTCAAGTTGTTCTTGGTAAGTCTTCTTGTTTGATCTTGATTTCTTCTTGTTTTATGTCTTTTCTTATTTTTCATGTGCATTTTTTGCATTCATAGTGTCTGAACATGAAAGATTTCTAAGTTTGGTGTCTTGCATATTTTCTTTGCATATAAAATTTTCAAAAATAAGTTCTTGTTGTTCATCTTGATCTTCAAAGTGTTCTTGGTGTTCATCTTAACATTATAACATTCTTGCATGCATTCATTGTTTTGATCTAAAAATTTTCATGCATTGCATCATTTTCATGTTTTTCTCTGTCATCATTAAAAATTCAAAAATCAAAAAACTATCTTTCCCTTTTTATCTCATAAATTTTCGAAAATTTGAGTTGACTTTTTCAAAAATTTTTAAAATTCAATTGTTTCTTATGAGTCAAATCAAATTTTCAATTTAAAAATCTTATCTTTTCAAAATCTTTTTCAAAAATCAAATCTTTTTCATTTTTCTTATCTATTTTCGAAAATTTTAAAAATATTTTTCAAAAATCTTTTTCTTAATTTTATATCATATTTTTGAAAATATCATCAACAATTAATGTTTTGATTCAAAAATTTCAAGTTTGTTACTTGCTTGTTAAGAAAGACTCAAACTTTAAGTTCTAGAATCATATCTTGTGATTTCTTATGAATCAAGTCATTAATTGTGATTTTAAAAATCAAATCTTTTTCAAAACTAATGTCAATCATATCTTTTCAAAAATATCTTTTCTAACTTCTTATCCTCTTATCTTTTTAAAATTGATTTTCAAAATTTGTTTCAACTAACTAACTAACTTTTTGTTTGTTTCTTATCTTTTTCAAAACTATCTAACTAACCCTCTCTCTCTAATTTTCGAAAATATCTTCCTCTTTTTCAAAAATTCTTTTTAATTAACTAATTGTTTCAAAATTCAATTTTAATTTATTTCTTCTTTTAATTTTCGAAAATCACTAACTCTTTTTCAAAAATTATTTTCGAAAACCTCCCCCTCTCATCCTCTTCTATTTATTTATTTATTTACTAACATCTCTTCCTCACTCACCAAAAATCCGAACCCCCTCTCTCTCTCTGAGTTCAGATTTTCTCTTCTTCTTTTCTTCTACTCTTCTTTTCTTCCTCTACTTACATAAGAGAACCTCTATACCTGGGCAAAAAGGATCCCTATTATTATTATTTTTCTGTTCCCTCTTTTTCATATGAGCAGGAGCAAAGACAAGAATATTCTTATTGAAGCAGATCCAGAACCTGAAAGGACTCTGAAGAGGAAACTAAAAGAAGCTAAATTACAACAATCCAGGAAGCACCTTTCAGAAATTTTCGAACAAGAAGAGGAGATGGCAGCCGAAAATAATAATAATGCAAGGAGGATGCTTGGTGACTTTACTGCACCTAATTCCAATTTACATGGAAGAAGCATCTCCATCCCTACCATTGGAGCAAACAATTTTGAGCTGAAACCTCAATTAGTTTCTCTGATGCAGCAGAACTACAAGTTCCATGGACTTCCATCTGAAGATCCTTTTCAGTTCTTAACTAAATTCTTGCAGATCTGTGATACTGTTAAGACTAATAGAGTAGATCCTGAAGTCTACAGGCTCATGCTTTTCCCTTTTGCTGTAAGAGATAGAGCTAGAGTGTGGTTGGCCTCTCAACCCAAAGATAGCCTGAACTCTTGGGATAAGCTGGTCATGGCTTTCTTAGCCAAGTTCTTTCCACCTCAAAAGCTGAGCAAGCTTAGAGTGGATGTTCAAACCTTCAGACAGAAAGAAGGTGAATCCCTCTATGAAGCTTGGGAGAGATACAAATAACTGACCAAAAAGTGTCCTTCTGACATGCTTTCAGAATGGACCATCCTGGATATATTCTATGATGGTCTGTCTGAATTAGCTAAGATGTCATTGGATACTTCTGCAGGTGGATCCATTCACCTAAAGAAAATGCCTGCAGAAGCTCAAGAACTCATTGACATGGTTGCTAATAACCAGTTCATGTACACTTCTTAGAGGAATCCTGTGAGTAATGGGATGCCTCAGAAGAAGGGAGTTCTTGAAATTGATACTCTGAATGCCATATTGGCTCGGAATAAAATATTGACTCAGCAAGTCAATATGATTTCTCAGAGTCTGAATGGAATGCAAGCTGCATCCAACAGTACTCAAGAGGCATCTGCTGAAGAAGAAGCTTATTATCCTGAAAACCCTGCAATAGTAGAGGTGAATTACATGGGTGAACCATATGGAAACACCTATAATCCCTTATGGAGAAATCACCCAAATCTCTCATGGAAGGATCAACAAAAGCCTCAACAAGGCTTTAATAATGGTGGAAGAAATAGGTTTAACAATAGTAAACCTTTTTCATCATCCACTCAACAACAGATAGAGAACTCTGAACAAAATACTTCTAATTTAGCAAACTTAGTCTCTGATCTATCTAAGGCCACTGTGAGTTTCATGAATAAAACAAGGTCCTCCATTAGAAATTTGGAAGCACAAGTGGGCCAGCTGAGTAAAAGAGTCACTGAAATCCCTCCTAGTACTCTCCTAAGCAATACAGAAGAAAATCCAAAAGGAGAGTGCAAGGCAATTGAAATGACCATCATGGCCGAATCCAAGGAAGAAGGGGAGGACGTGAATCCTAAGGAGGAAGACCTCCTAGGGTGTCCAGTGATCAATAAGGAGTTTCCCTCTAAGGAACCAAAGGAATCTGAGACTAAACTAGAGACCATAGAGATTCCATTAAACCTCCTTATGCCATTCATGAGCTCTGATGAGTATTCCTCTTCTGAAGAGAATGAGGATGTTACTAAGGAGCAAGTTACCAAGTACCTTGGTGCAATCATGAAGCTGAATGCCAAATTATTTGGTATTGAGACTTGGGAAGATGAACCTCCCTTGTTCACCAATGAACTAAGTGATCTGGATCAACTAACATTGCCTCAGAAGAAACAGGATCCTGGAAAGTTCCTAATACCTTGTACCATAGGCACCATGATCTTTGAAAAGGCTCTGTGTGACCTTGGTTCAGGGATAAACCTCATGCCCCTCTCTGTAATAGAGAAACTGGAAATCTTTGGGGTGCAAGCTGCTAAAATCTCATTAGAGATGGCAGACAATTCAAGAAAATAGGCTTATGGACAAGTAGAGGACGTCTTAGTAAAGGTTAAAGGCCTTTACATCCCTGCTGACTTTATAGTCCTAGATACTGGGAAGGATGAGGATGAATCCATCATCCTTGGGAGATCCTTCCTAGCCACAGCAAGAGCTGTGATTGACGTTGATAGAGGCGAATTAGTCCTTCAATTGAATGAGGACTCCCTTGAGTTTAAAACTCAAGGACATCCTTCTGTAAACATGAAAAAGAGGCACAGTAAGCTTCTCTCAAAACAGAGTCAACTAGAGCCCCCACAGTCAAACTCTAAGTTTGGTATTGGGAGGCCACAACCAAACTCTAAGTTTAGTGTTGAACTCCCACAGTCAAACTCTAAGTTTGGTGTTAGGAAGTCTCAACAATGCTCTGAACATCTGTGAGGCTCCATGAGAGCCCACTGTCAAGCTATTGACATTAAAGAAGCGCTTGTTGGGAGGCAACCCAATTTTTATTTATCTAATTTTAGTTTTTATTGTTATTTCAGGTTTTATTAGGTTCATGATCATGTGGAGTCACAAAATAAATATAAAAATTGAAAACGGAATCAAAAATAGTAGAAGAAAAATCACACCCTGGAGGAGGATCTTACTGGCGTTTAAACGCCAGTAAGGAGCATCTGGCTGGCGTTCAATGCCAGAACAGAGCATGGATCTGGCGTTGAACGCCAGAAACAAGCAGCATCCTGGCGTCTAGATGCCAGAAATGCGCAGTGAAGAAGAGCTGGCGCTGAACGCCAGAAACAAGCATAGAACTGGCGTCCAACGCCAGAAACATGCTGCATCTGGACGTTGAACACCCAGAACAAGCATCAATTCGGTGTTTAAACGCCAGAATTGCATGCAAAGGCATTTTACATGCCTAATTGGTGCAGGGATGCAATTTCTTGACACCTCAGAATCTGTGGACCCCACAGGATCAACTCAGCATCTGTGGATCCCACAGGATCCCCACCTACCTCCACTCACTCTCTTCCCTCTTCTCAATATTCATCCTCTCTTCCCAATAAACACTCTTCCCCAAAACTCTTCACCAATCACCTCAATCTCTCTTACCTATCACCACTTCACCACTCACATCCATCCGCTCTTCCCCATAAACCTACCTCATAAACTCCACCTACCTTCAAAATTCAAAACCAATTACCCCCCTCTCCAAAGCTCATCAAGACCACTTCTATGATGTTGTGGCCAAGAAGAAGGTGATCCCCGAGGTCCCTTTCAAACTCAAGAGAAATGAGTATCTGGAGATCCGACATGAGATCCATAGAAGAGGTTGAGAAGTTCTAACAAACCCCATCCAACAAGTCGGAACTCTAATGGTTCAAGAGTTCTATGCTAATGCATGGATCACAAGGAACCATGATCAAAGTAAGAACCCGAACCCAAAGAATTATCTCACCATGGTTCGGGGGAATTACTTAGATTTTAGTCCGAAAAATGTAAGGTTGGCGTTCAACTTGCCAATGATGGAAGAGAACGCACGCCCCTACACAAGGAGAGTCAACTTTGATCAAAGGTTGGACCAAGTCCTCATGGACATATGTGTGGAAGGAGCTCAATGGAAGATTGACTCAAAAGGCAAACCAGTTCAACTGAGAAGACTGGACCTTAAGCCTGTAGCTAGAGGATGGTTGGAGTTCATTCAACGCTCAATCATTCCCACTAGCAACCGGTCTGAAGTTACTATAGACCGGGCCATCATGATCCATAGCATCATGATTGGAGAAGAGGTGGAGGTTCATGAGATTATACCTCAAGAACTCTACAAGGTGGCTGACAAGTCCTCCACTATGGCAAGGTTAGCTTTTCCTCACCTCATTTGCCATCTATGCAATTCGGCTGGGATTGACATAAGAGGAGACATTCCCATTGAGGAAGAGAAGCCCATCACTAAGAAAAGGATGGAGCAAACAAGAGAGCCCATTCATGGAGCTCAAGAGATGCATGAAGCTCATCACCATGAGATCCCGAAGATGCCTCAATTGCATTTTCCTCCACAAAGCTGGGAGCAAATCAACACCTCCCTAGGAGAATTAAGTTCCAACATGGGACAATTAAGGGTGGAACATCAAGAGCACTCCATCATCCTTCATGAAATTAGAGAAGATCAAAAAACAATGAGGGAGGAGCAACAAAAACAAGGAAGAGACATAGAAGAGCTCAAGGACATCATTGGTTCCTCAAGAAGGAAACGCCACCATCACTAAGGTGGACTCATTCCTTGTTCTTAAATTATCTGTTTTTCGTTTTCTTTATGTTAAGTGCTTATCCATGTTTGTGTCTTATTACATGATCATTAGTAATTAGTAACTATGTCTTAAAGTTATGAATGTCCTATGAATCCATCACATCTCTTAAATGAAAAAATGTTTTAATTCAAAAGAACAAGAAGTACATGAGTTTCGAATTTATCCTTGAACTTAGTTTAATTATATTGATGTGGTGACAATACTTTTTATTTTCTGAATGAATGCTTGAACAGTGCATATGTCTTTTGAAGTTGTTGTTTAAGAGTGTTAAATATGTTGGCTCTTGAAAGAATGATGACAAGGAGACATGTTATTTGACAATCTGAAAAATCATAAAAATGATTCTTGAAGCAAGAAAAAGCAGCAAAGAACAAAGCTTGCAGAAAAAAAAAGCGAAAAAAAATAAATAGAAAGAAAAAGCAAGCAGAAAAAGCCAAAAGCTCTTAAAACCAAAAGGCAAGAGCAAAAAGCCAATAGCCATTAAAACCAAAAGGCAAGGGTAATAAAAAGGATCCCAAGGCTTTGAGCATCAGTGGATAGGAGGGCCTAAAGGAATAAAATCCGGGCCTAAGTGGCTAAACCAAGCTGTCCCTAACCATGTGCTTGTGGCGTGAAGGTGTCAAGTGAAAACTTGAGACTGAGCGGTTAAAGTCAAGGTCTAAAGCAAAAGAAGAGTGTGCTTAAGAACCCTGGACACCTCTAATTGGGAACTTTAGCAAAGCTGAGTCACAATCTGAAAAGGTTCACCCAGTTATGTGTCTGTGGGCTTAGGGCCACGGCCAAGACTCATAAAGTAGCTGTGTTCAAGAATCAACATACTGAACTAGGAGAATTAATAACACTATCTGAACTCTGAGTTCCTATAGATGCCAATCATTCTGAACTTCAATGGATGAAGTGAGATGCCAAAACTATTCAAGAGGCAAAAAGCTACAAGTCCCGCTCATCTGATTGGAGCTATGTTTCATTGATGGTTTAGAATTTATAGTATATTCTCTTCTTTTTATCCTATTTGATTTTCAGTTGCTTAGGGACAAGCAACAATTTAAGTTTGGTGTTGTGATGAGCGGATAATTTATACGCTTTTTGGCATTGTTTTTAGTATGTTTTTAGTAAGATCTAGTTACTTTTAGGGATGTTTTTATTAGTTTTTATGTTAAATTCACATTTCTGGACTTCACTATGAGTTTGTGTGTTTTTCTCTGATTTCAGGTATTTTCTGGCTGAAATTGAGGGACTTGAGCAAAAATCAGATTCAGAGGTTGAAGAAGGACTGCTGATGCTGTTGCATTCTGACCTCTCTGCACTCAAAGTGGATTTTCTGAAGCTACAGAACTCAATATGGCGCGCTTCCAATTGCGTTGGAAAGTAGACATGCAGGGCTTTCCAGCAATATATAATAGTCCATACTTTGGCCGAGTTTAGACGACGTAAAAGGGCGTTGAACGGCAGTTCTAAACTGCTGTCTGGAGTTAAACGCCAGAAACACGTCACAAACCAGAGTTGAATGCCAGAAACACGTTACAACCTGGCGTTCAACTCCAAAAGAAGCCTCTGCACGTGGAAAGCTAAATCTCAGCCCAAGCACACACCAAGTGGGCCCCAGAAGTGGATTTATGCATCAATTACTTACTTCTGTAAACCCTAGTAGCTAGTTTATTATAAATAGAACTTTTTACTATTGTATTAGACATCCTAGATTGTATTTTTGATCCTGTGATCTCGTTTTGGGGGCTGGCCATTCGACCATGCCTGGACCTTTCACTTATGTATTTTCAACGGTAGAGTTTCTACACTCCATAGATTAAGGTGTGGAGCTCTGCTGTTCCTCATGAATCAATACAAAGTGCTACTGCTTTTCTATTCAATTCAACTTGTTCCGCTTCTAAGATATTCATTCGCACTTCAACATGAATGTGATGAACGTGACAATCATCATTATTCTCCCACGAACGCGTGCCTGACAACCACTTCCGTTCCACCTTAGATTGAATGATTATCTCTTGGATCTCTTAATCAGAATCTTCGTGGTATAAGCTAGATTGATGGTGGCATTCATGAGAATCCGAAAAGTCTAAACCTTGTCTGTGGTATTCCGAGTAGGATTCTGGGATTGAATGACTGTGACGAACTTCAAACTCGCGAGTGCTGGGCGTAATGACAGACGCAAAAGGAGGGTGAATCCTATTCCAGTATGATCGAGAACCTCAGATGATTAGCCGTGCTGTGACAGAGCATTTGGACCATTTTCACAAGAGGATAGGATGCAGCCATTGACCACGGTGATGCCTCCAGATGATTAGCCATGCAGTGACAGCGCATCGGACCATTTTCACAGAGAGGATGAAAAGTAGCCATTGATAATGGTGATGTCCTTACATAAAGCCAGCCATGGAAAGGAGTAAGATTGATTGGATGAAGACAGCAGGAAAGCAGAAGTTCAGAGGAACGAAAGCATCTCCATACGCTTATCTGAAATTCTCACCAATGATATACATAAGTGTTTCTATCTTTATTTTCTATTTATTTATTATAAATTTTTGAAAACTCCATAACTATTTTATATCCGCCTGACTGAGATTTACAAGGTGACCATAGCTTGCTTCATACCAACAATCTCCGTGGGATCGACCCTTACTCACGTAAGGTTTTATTACTTGGACGACCCAGTGCACTTGCTGGTTAGTTGTATCGAAGTTGTGAATGAAAAACAATTTATTAAGACGTGCGTACAGAGTTTTTGGCACCGTTGTCTAAGATCACAATTTCGTGCACCAGGGGGGAAGAAGCTTTAATTCCTGTTTTGGCCTTTCCTCTGTCTTGCCTTCGAAGGATATTTCTGCTACTCCTTCTTCTATGATGTCTTGTTCCACTTCTGTTTCCTCTTCTTGTTCTTCCTAATCATTGGCTTCAATTAACTCCCCCCTAATTCTTCTACCATCTCCACCCTCATATGCTTTTCCTTTCCAGGGGGATGTTGCATGGCTTTAAAGACATTGATGATCATTTTTTCATTATGCACTCTTAGGGTCATTTCACCTTTCTCCACAACAATTATGGCCCTTGCTGTGGCTAAAAAGGGTCTCTCCAAGATGATTGAGTTGTGTCCTTCTTCTTCCATGTCCAAGATGACAAAGTCAGCAGGGAAAATGAATTCTCCAATCTTCACCAATAAATTTTCTAAAACTTCCTTTGGTATCTTGAGTGATCTGTCAGCCATTTGAAGTTACATTGATGAATGGATTTTTGACGGTATAGAATTCACAAATGAAATCTCATTGCAAGTATAGTTTCTAAACTAATCAATAATCCTTTCATACAAAAATTTGTTTGCCACAAGTACACACCCCTAAATTTATAAACCGAAGTATTGGAACCTCGGGTCGTTCTCCCTAGGAATTGCAATAAAGTGTCTTGTTATTGGTTATGAGATATTTTGGGGTTTTTGGGATAACAGACATGAAATATAAATGGCAATGAAAATAAACTAACAACTAAAAAGTTCTTGGCAAGGGAATAAGAATTAGAAGTCCTATCCTAGTTATCCTCCTCAATTGTGACCATAATTGTCCATTGCTACCACTTAGTTAAACTCTAACCATGGAGAAAAGTCAAGTGGATGAATTAACTTGATTCCACAAGTCCTAGCCAACTCCCAAGGAAAATACTAGCTTTATTGGTATCCAAATCAATTAGCAACTTCTAATTAACAATCAACAAAGGAATTAGATAACTCAAGCGTCACTAATTACTCTACCTAGGCCAAGAGGAACAAAAATCTATACTAAAACTAAAAGAAGAATTTTATCAAACACATAAGAGGCATAAAAGGAAAGCATATGAAATCTACAACAAGAATGAAATCTAACAACAATTATTACAAGGAATTAACAACAACAATCAAAAGGAACACAATTATTATCAATTACCTCTAATTGAATTGAAAGAAAATAGAAGGAACAAAAGTAGATCTACAATAAAGCATAGAAACAAAATATAATAGATTACAACAAAAGAATAGAGGAATCATGAATGTAACAACAAAGAATTAAGAAGAAGGAGTAGAAGTGAGCATGAATCAAAACCTAGATCTAAGAACTAAACCTAATCCTAATTCTAATCTTAGAGAGAAGTGAGAGCTTCTCTCTCTAAAACTAACTCTAAACCAATCCTAATATGTGTAAAATGAATCCTAGATGCATTCCCCTTCAATCCTTGGTTCTTTTAAGCATTTTGGCACCAAAGTTGGTTGCAAATTGGGCCCCACAGCTCTCAGAAATCGCTGGGCACGTTTTCTATTTAAAAATCACGTGCGGCCATCGACGCGTACGCGTACAGTGCACGTGCGCGTCCCTTGCGTTTTCGCGATCCACGCGTACGCGTAGATGAAGATACCAAATCTTTGGCTTTTTCATGTGTTCTCCACTTTGCATGCTTTCCTCTTCACTCCTTTGATTCATTCCTAGCCTTTTCAATCTGAAATCACTTTAACAAACAAATCAAGGTATCTAGTGGAATCAAAGGTGAATTGAGTTTAGCTAATTAAGGACCTAGAAAGCATGTTTTCACACTTAAGCACAAGTTGGGAGACAATCATAAAATCATGCTATTTCATTGAATAAATGTGAGGAAAGGTTATAAAATCTCCTAAATTAAGCACAAGATAAACCCTACAAATGGGGTTTATCAACCTCCCCACACTTAAACCAAGCATGTCCTCATGCTTAAACCAAGAATGAAGTAAGGGGTATGACATTTATTCAATGGAACTAAACTATATGCAAACTACCTATATGCAACTATCTACATGAATGCAGTTGCTTGGTCAAAATAAGCCAATTCTCAATAATATCATATATAAGCACAAGGGCTAAAGGTATTAACAACCATGCCAAACCACAATTGAATTGAGCTATTAAATATTTTTGTAAACTTGCATGAAGAATGATGATCATAGGTGAAAACATGTAATTGAGCATCAAACCATCACCGGATGTGTTTGCACTCTATTCGCTCAAGTGTTTAGGGTTGATTCGCTCAATTCTCCTCTAATCATGCTTTCCAAGATTTATTTTTCTTCTAACAATCAACATGTATTTCGTGCATGCATACATATATCATTAGGTCTTTTCATAGGTTGTAATTGGGGCTAGGGTCAAGGTAGGATGCATATTTGGTTAAGTGGGCTACAAATTTGAATCTTTGATTAACCTAGACTTTCCCACCTAACCTATGACAGCCTATACAATTCAAACTAACCTAACTACCCGTTTTTCACTTTTTCACATACTCATGCATTTTCTTTTCATTCCACAACACTTATGAATTGATTCTTTATTGAGCTTTACTTTGGGGCATTTTGTCCCCTTTTATTATTTTCTCTTTTTTTTCTTTCTTTTTCTATTTTTTTCTTTGCTTTTCCATATATTTTTTTTCTTTTTTTTCTTTTGTTTTTCTCATTCATTTTTTTCTTTCTATATACAAGAACATCAATGCACAAGATTTAGAATTTGATTAATACATGAGTATTCACCCAATTCCCAAGGATTTTCCACAAAAATACAAAACTACCCTTTTATTCACCCAATGTCCCAAGTTCTCCCATACTTGAATGATACACACAAACTAGCCTAAGCCAATCAAAGATCCAAATTAATGACATTTATTATTTTTTGCTTCAAGGCTTGTAATGTGCTAAAATTATGAACAAGTGGGTTAATCATAGGCTCAAATTGGCTAACAATGGAAGATAAAAGGTAAGGCTATTTGGGTAAGTGAGCTAATGAAACAATGGCCTCAATCATATAAATGCATGAATACACAGAATAATGGATATAGAGAATCAAACAAATCAAAGATTACAATCATAGAAAGAGAATAATGCACACAAGAAGGGAAAATAAGTGGTTATAAGATGTAACCACACAATTAGGCTCAAATCTCACTGGGTTGTGTGTTCTTAGCTCAAAACATGTCCCACAAAATATGAATTCATGCAAGTTCAATGAAAAAGTTTTCACTCAAATCAATCGAGGTGCCCTATAGATAATTTTCTCGAAAAATTTCATTATTTTGACTAAACTTATTGTGTATATATATGTAAAAATAAGAAAATGAAAGTAAAAAAACTAAAAGACCTAAAAATGAAATGAAAAAGTGTTAGGATTAGAAATTTGTCACCCAAAATCGCCGAACGGTCGAACGACCTCCCCACACTTAAAAGTTTGCAACATCCTTGGTGCATTCAAAGATGAGGAAGGGGGTTCGGCCACTCTCTGGATTGCCACCTTCGGCTGGTAGGTCAACCAGTGCTGCGTGTTCTTTTTCTCGCTTCCGTTTTGCTTATGGTGCATCGTTCATGAAAAACAGAAAATAACACCATAAGATGAGAAGATACAAAGCGAGGAAGCGTAAATTGTTGGAATGAGGTAATTCACTAGAATTGAGTAAGTGAATTAGTGTGACATTAAGGAAAGTAGATGTGTGAAGTCCAAGATTCATGTGGTCTAGAACACACACACTAGCATAAAAGGAACTATGTCACAGTTACACAACAAGGAGCATGCACTTCACTCATAGGGTAAGTATTTCCGCCTGTCATGCGGACGACCCGGGTTTGATCCCCGGCAACGGCGCCATTTTGATGAATGGATTTTTGACGGTATAGAATTCACAAATGAAATCTCGTTGCAAGTATAGTTTCTAAACCAATCAATAATCCTTTCATACAAAAATTTGTTTGTCACAAGTACAAACCCCTAAATTTATAGATCGAAGTATTGGAACCTCGGGTCGTTTTCCCTAGGAATTGCAATAAAGTGTCTTGTCATGGGTTATGAGATATTTTGGGATTTTTGGGATAAGATGCATGAAATGTAAATATCAATGAAAATAAACTAACAACTAAAAAGGTCTTGGCAAGGGAATGAGAATTAGAAGTTCTATCCTAGTTATCCTCCTCAATTGTGACCACAATTGTCCATTGCTACCACTTAGTTAACCTCTATTCATGGAGGAAAGTCAAGTGGATGAATTAACTTGATTCCACAAGTCCTAGCCAAATCCCAAGGAAAAGACTAGCTTTATTGGTATCCAAATCAATTAGCAACTTCTAATTATCAATCAACATAGGAATTAGATAACTCAAGCGTCACTAATTACTCTACCTAGGCCAAGAGGAACAAAAATCTATACTAAAACTAAAAGAAGAATTTTATCAAACACATAAGAGGCAAAAAAGGAAAGCATATGAAATCTACAACAAGAATGAAATCAAACAACAATTATTGCAAGGAATTAACAACAACAATCAAAAGGAACACAATTATTATCAATTACCTCTAATTGAATTGAAAGAAAATAGAAGGAACAAAAGTAGATCTACAACAAAGCATAGAAACCAAATAGAATAGATTACAACAAAAGAATAGAGGAATCATGAATGTAACAACAAAGAATTAAGAAGAAGGAGTAGAAGTGAGCATGAATCAAAACCTAGATCTAAGAACTAAACCTAATCCTAATTCTAATCTTAGAGAGAAGTGAGAGCTTCTCTCTCTAAAACTAACTCTAAACTAATGCTAGTATGTGTAAAATGAATCCTAGATGCATTCCCCTTCAATCCTTGGTTCTTTTAAGCATTTTGGCGCCAAAGTTGGTTGCAAATTGGGCCCCACAGCTCTCAGAAATTGCTGGGCATGTTTTCTATTTAAAAATCACGTGCGGCCATCGACGCGTACGCGTACAGTGCACGTGCGCGTCCCTTGCGTTTTCGCGATGCACGCGTACGCGTAGATGAAGATATCCAAATCTTTGGCTTTTTCATGTGTTCTCCACTTTGCATGCTTTCCTCTTCACTCCTTTGATTCATTCCTAGCCTTTTCAATCTGAAATCACTTTAACAAACAAATCAAGGTATCTAGTGGAATCAAAGGTGAATTGAATTTAGCTAATTAAGGACCTAAAAGCATGTTGTCACACTTAAGCACAAGTTGGGAGACAATCACAAAATCATGCTATTTCATTGAATAAATGTGAGGAAAGGTTATAAAATCTCCTAAATTAAGCACAAGATAAACCCTACAAATGGGGTTTATCAACCTCCCCACACTTAAACCAAGCATGTCTTCATGCTTAAACCAAGAATGAAGTAAGAGGTATGACATTTATTCAATGGAACTAGACTATATGCAAACTACCTATATGCAACTATCTACATGAATGCAGTTGCATGGTCAAAATAAGCCAATTCTCAATAATATCATATATAAGCACAAGGGCTAAAGGTATTAACAACCATGCCAAACCATAATTGAATTGAGCTATTAAATATTTTTGTAAACTTGCATGAAGAATGATGATCATAGGTGAAAACATGTAATTGAGCATCAAACCATCACCGGATGTGTTTGCACTCTATTCGCTCAAGTGTTTAGGGTTGATTCGCTCAATTCTCCTCTAATCATGCTTTCCAAGATTTATTTTTCTTCTAACAATCAACATGTATTTCGTGCATGCGTACATATATCATTAGGTCTTTTCATAGGTTGTAATTGGGGCTAGGGTCAAGGTAGGATGCATATTTGGTTAAGTGGGCTAGAAATTTGAATCTTTGATTAACCTAGACTTTCCCACCTAACCTATGACAGCCTATACAATTCAAACTAACCTAACTACCCGTTTTTCACTTTTTTACACACTCATGTATTTTATTTTCATTCCACAACACTTATGAATTGATTCTTTATTGAGCTTTACTTTGGGGCATTTTGTCCCCTTTTATTATTTTCTCTTTTTTTCTTTCTTTTTCTATTTTTTTCTTTGCTTTTCCATATATTTTTTTTCTTTTTTTTCTTTTGTTTTTCTCATTCATTTTTTTCTTTCTATATACAAGAACATCAATGCACAAGATTTAGAATTTGATTAATACATGAGTATTCACCCAATTCCCAAGGATTTTCCACAAAAATACAAAACTACCCTTTTATTCACCCAATGTCCCAAGTTCTCCCATACTTGAATGATACACACAAACTAGCCTAAGCCAATCAAAGATCCAAATTAATGACATTTATTATTTTTTGCTTCAAGGCTTGTAATGTGCTAAAATTATGAACAAGTGGGTTAATCATAGGCTCAAATTGGCTAACAATGGAAGATAAAAGGTAAGGCTATTTGGGTAAGTGAGCTAATGAAACAATGGCCTCAATCATATAAATGCATGAATACACAGAATAATGGATATAGAGAATCAAACAAATCAAAGATTACAATCATAGAAAGAGAATAATGCACACAAGAAGGGAAAATAAGTGGTTATAAGATGTAACCACACAATTAGGCTCAAATCTCACTGGGTTGTGTGTTCTTAGCTCAAAACATGTCCCACAAAATATGAATTCATGCAAGTTCAATGAAAAAGTTTTCACTCAAATCAATCGAGGTGCCCTATAGATAATTTTCTCGAAAAATTTCATTATTTTGACTAAACTTATTGTGTATATATATATATGTGTAAAAATAAGAAAATGGAAGTAAAAAACCTAAAAGACCTAAAAATGAAATGAAAAAGTGTTAGGATTAGAAATTTGTCACCCAAAATTGCCGAACAGTCGAACGACCTCCCCACACTTAAAAGTTTGCACCATCCTTGGTGCATTCAAAGATGAGGAAGGGGGTTCGGCGACTCTCTGGATTGCCACCTTCGGCTGGTAGGTCAACCAGTGCTGCGTGTTCTTTTTCTCGCTTCCGTTTTGCTTATGGTGCATCGTTCATGAAAAACAGAAAATAACACCATAAGATGAGAAGATACAAAGTGAGGAAGCGTAAATTGTTGGAATGAGGTAATTCACTAGAATTGAGTAAGTGAATTAGTGTGACATTAAGGAAAGTAGATGTGTGAAGTCCAAGATTCATGTGGTCTAGAACACATACACTAGCATAAAAAGAACTATGTCACACTTACACAACAAGGAGCATGCACTTCACTCATAGGGTAAGTATTTCCGCCTGTCACGCGGACGACCCGGGTTTGATCCCCGGCAACGGCGCCATTTTGATGAACGAATTTTTGACGGTATAGAATTCACAAATAAAATCTTGTAGCAAGTATAGTTTCTAAACCAATCAATAATCCTTTCATACAAAAATTTGTTTGTCACAAGTACAAACCCCTAAATTTATAAATCGAAGTATTGGAACCTCGGGTCGTTTTCCCTAGGAATTGCAATAAAGTGTCTTGTCATGGGTTATGAGATATTTTGGGATTTTTGGGATAAGAGACATGAAATATAAATATCAATGAAAATAAACTAACAACTAAAAAAGTCATGGCAAGGGAATGAGAATTAGAAGTTCTATCCTAGTTATCCTCCTCAATTGTGACCACAATTGTTCATTGCTACCACTTAGTTAACCTCTAACCATGGAGGAAAGTCAAGTGGATGAATTAACTTAATTCCACAAGTCCTAGCCAGCTCCCAAGGGAAAGACTAGCTTTAGTGGTATCCAAATCAATTAGCAACTTCTAATTATCAATCAACAAAGAAATTAGATAACTCAAGCGTCACTAATTACTCTACCTAGGCCAAGAGGAAAAAATATCTATACTAAAACTAAAAGAAGAATTTTATCAAACACATAAGAGGCATAAAAGGAAAGCATATGAAAACTACAACAAGAATGAAATCTAACAACAATTATTGCAAGGAATTAACAACAACAATCAAAAGGAACACAATTATTATGAATTACCTCTAATTGAATTGAAAAAAAATAGAAGGAACAAAAGTAGATCTACAACAAAGCATAGAAATAAAATAGAAGAGATTACAACAAAAGAATAGAGGAATCATGAATGTAACAACAAAGAATTAAGAAGAAGGAGTAGAAGTGAGCATGAATCAAAACCTAGATCTAAGAACTAAACCTAATCCTAATTCTAATCCTAGAGAGAAGTGAGAGCTTCTCTCTCTAAAACTAACTCTAAATTAATCCTAATGTGTGTAAAATGAATCCTAGATGCATTCCTCTTCAATCCTTGGTTCTTTTAAGCATTTTGGCACCAAAGTTGGTTGCAAATTGGGCCCCACAGCTCTCAGAAATTGCTGGGCACGTTTTCTATTTAAAAATCACGTGCAGCCACCGACGCGTACGCGTACAGTGCGCGTGCGCGTCCTTTGCGTTTTCACGATCCACGCGTGCACGTACAGTGTGTGTGCGCGTGGACGAAGATATCCAAATCTTTGGCTTTTTCATGTGTTCTCCACTTTGCATGCTTTCCTCTTCACTTCTTTGATTCATTCCTAGCCTTTTCAACCTGAAATCACTTTAACAAACAAATCAAGGCATCTAGTGGAATCAAAGGTGAATTGAATTTAGCTAATTAAGGACCTAGAAAGCATGTTTTCACACTTAAGCACAAGTTGGGAGACAATCACAAAATCATGCTATTTCGTTGAATAAATGTGAGGAAAGGTTATAAAATCTCCTAAATTAAGCACAAGATAAAGTCTACAAATGTGGTTTATCAGACATTCTGGTGGGTTTGACTTCCTCTATTGCAAGATTTTTCATTAGTGAGAGGGGCATCAAATTGATGCTGACTCCTAAGTCACAGAGAGCTTTTTCCAAGGTCATGTTGCCTATGGTGCAAGATATGATGAAACTCCCAGGATTCTTGAGTTTTGGTGGGAGGCCTTTTTAGATTACTGCACTACACTCTTGTGTTAAGATCATTGTCTCCTTCTCATTCCAGCTTCTCTTCTTGTTGATGAGTTCCTTTAGAAATTTTGCATACAGAGGTATTTGCTCCAATGCTTCAGCAAGTTGGATGTTGATTTCCAGCTTCTTAAAAACTTCCAGAAATTTGGGAAACTGTTGATCCTTGAGTTCTCTTTGCAACCTTTGAGGGTATGGCAGAGGAGGGATGTAATGTTTAACTTCCTTCCTCTATTCTTGTGGAGGCTCTGTCATGACTTGTTTTCCCTTCTTTGAAGCTTGTGACTCTTCATCCTTCTTTCTGAGCTCTTCTTGGTCCTTCTCTTTAATTGTCACTTCTTCCTTACTATTGGCCTTATCATCCTCTGCTGGCTTCTTGTTAACTTCTTTATTGTTATCCAATGTCTTTCCACTCCTAAGTTGAATTGCTTTACATTCTTCCTTGGGGTTGGGAATAGTATCGTTGTTTGCTTGGACAATTGTCCAATTTGTCCTTCCAGGTTCCTCAATAAAGCTTCATGGTTCTTGTTGGCCAATTCTTGATGTTTGATCATTTTCTCCATCATCATCTCCAAGTTAAAGATTCTTTGAGATTCTTGGGGTGGTTATGGCTGAGTGTGGGATGTAGATGGGGGATGAAAGTTGTTGTGGTTGGTTGATTGGTTATTGCGTGGATAGAAGTTGGGTTGGGGTTGGTTGTTTTGTGGTTTTCCATATGGATTTTGGTTAGTGTTTTGATGGTTTTGGTGGTTTGTGTTGCGGAAGTTATTTTGGTTTGAGTTCCTTTGCCAAGGTTGCTGGTTCTGGTTCTCTCCCCATTTCAGATTGGGGTGGTTTCTCCAAGATGAGTTGTAACTGTCTCCGTGGAAATCATTTGGTCCAGAACCTTGATTGTGCATGTACTGCACTTGTTCAGGCTACTGCTCTTCATAGCTTTCCTCCTGCTGTCCCCACACCACTGGTGGTTGGTTAGTTGTGCTCACTGCTGCAAGTTGTAATCCATCCATCCTCTTTTTCATCATTTTAATTTACTGTTGAAGTTGCTGGTGCATGAGTTTGTTCTGAGCTAATATTGTATCAACTCCTTCAAGCTCAAATACACCTTTCTTTGGAGCTGCTTGTCTTTCAAAGGAGTAGAAGTACTCATTGTTGGCCACCATATCTATAAGATCATGTGTCTCTTGAGCAGTTTTCATCATTTGCAAAGATTCTCCTAAAGAATAATTCAAAGCTTTCCCTGAAGGTAAGGATAAGCCTTCATAGAAATTTTGCAGCTCCACCCATTCACTGAACATTCCTTCTGGACACCTTCTGATCAAAGCTTTATACCTCTTCCAGGCTTTATACGGTGATTTTTTTTCTAGCTGTCTGATGGTTTGCACATCAGTTTTTAGCTTAATGAATCTTTGAGGTGGATAGAATTTGGCTAGAAATTTGCTAACCAAATCATCCCAATTGGTGATGCTATCTTTAGGGAAGGTTTCTAACCAATGTGTGTGATGAGCGGATAATTTATACGCTTTTTGGCATTGTTTTTACATAGTCTTTAGTATGATTTAGTTAGTTTTTAGTATATTTTTATTAGTTTTTAATTAAAAATCGCATTTCTGGACTTTACTATGAGTTTGTGTGTTTTTCTGTGATTTCAGGTATTTTCTGGCTGAAATTAAGGGACTTGAGCAAAAATCAGATTCATAGGTTGAAGAAGGACTGCAGATGCTGTTGGATTCTGACCTCCCTGCACTCAAAGTTGATTTTCTGGAGCTCAAGAACTCCAAATGGTGCGCTCTCAATTGCGTTGGAAATTAGACATCCAGGGCTTTCCAGAAATATATAATAGTCCATACTTTGCCCGAGTTTAGATGACGCAAACTGGCGTTCAACGCCAGTTCCATGCTGCATTCTGGAGTTCAACGCCAAAAACAGGTTGCAAAGTGGAGTTAAACACCAGAAACAGGTTACAAACTGGCATTCAACTCCAAGAGAAGCCTCTACACGTGTAAAGCTCAATGCTCAGCCCAAGCACACACCAAGTGGGCCCCGGAAGTGGATTTCTGCATCATTTACTCATTTCTGTAAACCCTAGTAACTAGTTTAGTTTAAATAAGACTTTTTACTACTGTATTCAGAGGTTGGTTCTTCTGATTCCCCCTCTGGGTCCGAGACCAATGAACTCCATTATCACTTATGTATTTTCAACGGTAGAGTTTCTACACACCATAGATTAAGGTGTGGAGCTCTGCTGTTCCTCATGAATTAATGCAAAGTACTATTGTTTTTCTATTCAATTCAAGCTTATTCCTTCTCTAAGATATCCATTCGCACCCAAGAACATGATGAATGTGATGATTATGTGACACTCATCATCATTCTCACTTATGAACGCGTGCCTGACAAACACTTCCGTTCTACATGCAAACATGCTAGAATGAGTATCTCTTAGATATCTAATACAGAGGACCGAGTCCGAGATATTAGAATCTTCGTGGTATAAGTTAGAATTATTGGCGGCCATTCTTGAGATCCGGAAAGTCTAAACCTTGTCTGTGGTATTCCGAGTAGGATCTGGGAAGGGATGGCTGTGACAAGCTTCAAACTCGCGAGTGCTGGGCGCAGTGATAGACGCAAAAGGATTACTGAATCCTATTCTAGCACGATCGAGAACCGACAGATGATTAACCGTGCGGTGACAGCGCATTTGGACCATTTTCACTGAGAGGACGGGATGTAGCCATTGACAACGGTGATGCCCAACATACAGCTTGCCATGGAAAGGAGTATGAAGGATTGGATGAAGGCAGTAGGAAAGCAGAGATTCAGAAGGAATAAAGCATCTCCATACGCTTATCTGAAACTCTCACCAATGAATTGCATAAGTATCTCTATCCTATTTTATATTTTATTTATATTTGAATTATCTTAAATACCATAACCATTTGAATCCGCCTGACTGAGATTCGCAAGATGACCATAGCTTGCTTCAAGCCGACAATCTCCGTGGGATCGACCCTTACTCACGTAAGGTTTATTACTTGGACGACCTAGTGCACTTGCTGGTTAGTTGTGCGAAGTTGTGAAAAAGAACTAAGATTATGAACGTGCGTCTTATGTTTTTTGGCGCCGTTTTTGTGCACCAAGTTTTTGGCACCGTTGCCGGGGAAGGAACGATCACGATTTCTGCGCACCAAGTTTTTGGCGTCGTTGCCGGGGATTGTTCGAGTTTGGACATCTGACGGTTCATCTTGTTGCTCAGATTAGGTAACTTTATTTTAACTTTAATCTAAAATCAATTTGAAGGAAGAAAGATTGGAACAAGATTTTTTAAAGAAGATTATGTGGAAAGATAGGATATTCATGAAAGATAAGATATAGATTAAAATGATTTGAAAAAGAATTGAAAAAAGATTTGATTTGAAAAAATAAGATTGGAAATTAAGTTGTTGAAGGATATATGGGAGAATTAGTTTAAATTCAAGTTAAATTAAAAGAAAGAGTGATTTGAAGAGAAGATTGATGAAAAGATAAGGTGTTGAAAAGATATGGTTTGACCAAGTCAACTCCTCCTTCCCTTCTGATGACCGGAATTCACTCCCCATATAAAATGAATCCGTTCTTTTGCAAGTGCACCAAATATCGACAATAATAACCCACTAGGAGTAGGATCGAATCCCACAGAGATTAACGGATTAAGGCAAACAATAGTTAATTGATTAGCCTAGTTAGACAAACATTAAGGAGAGATAATCAACAAGAAATTTAAATGACATGAAAGTAAAGGAAAGCAATAAAGTGCAAGAAAGTAAATGGCAAGGAAAGTAAAGTACAAGAAAGTAAAGTGCTAGAAATGTAAAGTGAAGAAAATGTAAATAACCATAAAGTAAATAAAAAAGAGAAAGATAAAATAAGCATTGGGATCAAGAGATATTGCATTCTCTGGATTAATTGATTTCATCTCATCTTCAATCATGCAACTCATTGACCTCTTGGCAATCATGATTGAAGCCCAATTCCTTGGTGATTCAATCTCTCAAATCTTGATCAATAGCCAATTCCTTGGTCTAGTTGCTCATGAGAACGGATTCATTTTATATGGCGAGTGAATTCCGGTCATCTGAAGGGAAGGAGGAGTTGACTGATTATATCACACATCCTCATAAATTCAAGTATTGGGTAGATTAAATGTCACAATATCCAACCCAAAACCCAAATTTATTCAAGTATGAGAAAGAATTTTAAGCATGGTTTTATGATTCCTTGATGAATCCACATTTCATGGTATTTATTTGCTCTATTTGGGTGGATTTCATCAACTTTTCTTGCACTTATCCATTGAAATAGCATAGTTTCATAAATTCTTCCTAAATTGTGCTTGAAAGTAAAAACATGCTTTTTAGGTCTTTTAATTGCTAAATTTTATTCACTTTAATCCCATTTGATGCCTTGATGTGTTTGTTGAGTAATTTCAAGTTTATAAGGCAAGTATAGATTGAAGAAATGAGAAAGAAAAGCATACAAAGTGGAAGAATTCAATAAATGAAGGATTTGGAAAGCTGCCAATCCTGACCTCTCGGTACTAAATTGATCATAACTTGAGCTATAGAGGTTCAACTGAGACGGTTCTAGCGGCATTGGAAAGCAAACGTCTGGGGCTTCAAAATGATATACAATTTGCTATTGTGGACATAATTTTAAGTGTGAGTATGCACAAGTCGGGATTCAGCATGTGTGCATACGCACAAGTCCTGGTACGTGAACTCATTAATTGCAACTTGCTGGCAGCGATTTCTGGGCCTTCATCAAAACCCAATCCAACTCATTTCTGAAGCTATTTCAACCCCAATTCAGGTGGAAGCAAGGGGGCAATTAGGTTTAGCTTTTCTATGCTTTTCTCTTAGTTTTCTAGAGAGAGAAGCTCCCCCCTCTCTTTTGAATTAGGGTTCTTTAGTTTAATTTCTTGTAATTTCTACTTTTAATTCTTGTTTTCATTTACTTTTTCTTGTCATTTATTGTTATTGCATCTTTGTTCTTTCCTTTTATTTGTTATTTCATTTCTTTTGTCTCTTATGTTTATGGCACTTTGTTATTTTGATTTACACTTAATGCAAATTTATGTTTCCATGTCATTGTTGCTTTCTTTAGTTGTTATTGCTATTTTCTTGCTTTGGTAGCTTTAGAATTTATTTTATTGAAATTTAATATTATTTTATTTTCATGCACACCAAGTGTTTGACAAAATACTTGGCTTAGTTTCTACATAGTTTTTCTTCACCCTTGGCTTGAAATTGATGACTTTGGTAACCCTTGAGTCATTGATGTCTATTCTTGTTTGATATATTAGAGTAGTTAGTTGATTTGGTCTCCTTTGACTCTATGTGACCCATTAGTGTTGACATAGGACTTAGGGATTGAAATCAACTATGCCTATTTGACTTATCTTTGATGTAAGGTTGACTAAGTAGGATTAACTCTTCATGATCATCATGTGTTTGTGGTCAATGACTAGGATAGGTAACCTTAGCTCTCAATTACTTGCCAAGAGGTTTTCTTGCATTTGAAGTTTCCTTTCCTTGCATTTTATTGCTTTTGACTTTTATTGCTTTGATGTTTAATTTCTTGCATGTTTAGCCTTTCACACTCTTGGTTAGGAAATTGAGTGTTTGGGTGGAATTGAGTTGTGGATGTCCATTCCGCATTGTGTGAAGATTGTTAATAGGTTGATTTCCCTTGACTCTAAGTGACCCACTAGTGTTGACATAGGACTTAGGGATTGGAATCAATTATGCCCTTTGACTAATTCTCTAGTAGGATTGACTAATTGGGATTAATTCTACATAATTGCCATGTTTGTGGTCCACAACTAGGAAAGGAGACCTAGATTACCCACTTCTTGCCAAGGGTCCTTTTTACTATTTAATTTCCATTTTCATTACTTTTACTTGCTTTCCTTTTTAATTCCTTGCATGCTTGTTTCATTCCTTGCCATTTACTTTTCTTGCATATTAAGTTATAATTCTTGCTATTTACATTTCTTGCTCTCTTGCCTTCCCAATGCCCCATGCTCCCTTATAGCCAATGATATAGCACTTCATTTGCAACTCTTAGGGAAGACAACCCGGGAGTTAAATACTCTTGGTTATTGTGTTTTGATTGTGATATCCTTCGACTTAACATTTGATTGACGGTCAATTTGTTGGGTTAGGACTATACTTAGAATGACAATTACATTTTGATAATCAAATTCCTAACCTATTGCTTTTGACCATTGTCATTCCTCTTCCAAGGTTCACATAAAACCCAAGTTCATTCAACCTCTTTTCCAAGATGATGGAATGCTAGAACGAAGAACAAAATTCTTTCTAGTAAATCAAAGAGAGATGAAGAGAAAAAGAAGAATAAAAGCAATCAATCCATCAAATAGCAATAGAGCTCTCTTTCCAATGGAAAGAGTTAGTGATTCATAACTAAAATATTTACAAGTAAGAAGAAAAAGAGAAGAAGAGAAGTGTGGGAAGGAGGGGTCCAAAGACCCACTCTCCCAATGGTCAGTGTGTCCAGAATTATGATAGATGATAGTTTCCTAATTCTATGAAACTAAGGCCTTTATATAGGCTCTCCTAAATTACAAACTTAAATGAAATTAAAAGCAAATTATAATAAAATGAAAACAAACTATTGTAGATACTTCTTGTGGCCTTGATTGGTTGACAATTGTAGCTTGAATGAGATTTGGAGTGGGCTTGGTTGATGGTTGGGGGCTGCAGGAAGAAGTTGGCGTGTGGTTCAAGTGCCACGCCCAATAGAATTTGCTCTTTGTATTGCGACACACTTTGCAACGTTGAAACTATGGAGTTGTTTGGGCCTCAAATTGAATGTCCACTATGAAGTATTATATATTGTTGAAAAGCGCTTGATGTCAGATTTCTAACGCCACTGAAATCAACTCATTTGGACCTCTGTAGGTCAAGTTTTGCACATTTAAAAGTGAAGAGGTCAGTTTGTCAAACACCCCAGTGTGCCACGCCCACTCTTTGGCGTGCCACGCCCCCTGTGTTGTAAAACTGGCGTGCTACGCCCATTCATGGCATGCCATGCCTTTAATGATGCACAAAAACTTCCTCTCTGGCCATTAGAACTGCCGTGCCACGCCCAAGATCTGGCGTGCCACGCCCATGTTAGGAAAGGAGTTGGCGTGCCACACCCTCGAGCTGGCATGCCACGCCCAGGTTTGCAATGCTGAATTAATGGTCTTTTTTCACCTCCATATTTAACGTCCATCATTGAGAGTTATATATCGTTGGAAAGCTCTTGATGTCAACTTTCCAAAGCAACCAAAATCACATCATTTGGACCTCTACAACTCAAGTTATTTTCCTTTAAAGATGAAGAGGTCAGGCTGGTAACTCTGCAGGGACGTGTTTTGCTCCTTGTGTTTTCGGGGTCAATATCTTCCTCAATTCCAATGTTCATCATAAAGTGTTAATATGGTTGGAAAGCTCTGGATGTCTACTTTCTAATGTCATTAGAATCACCTCATTTGGAGTTGTGTAGCTCAAGATATCTTCATTTGAATGGGAGGAGGTCAGGCTGGCATATGCCCCAGCATGCCATGCCAATGCTTGGCGTGCCATGCCCATAGTGGGGCTCAAAATCACTCCTCTGGAATTTAAGCCTGGCGTGCCATGCCCAAAACACCAAGTGGCACACCCTCTTTAAGATCTTGGCTTCACAAACTTGGTGAGCCAACCCATAGCACGAAGTGGCACGCCCATGTTAGAACTGTATTCTTTCAAGCTTGGCGTGCCATGCCTAGTACCCAAGTTGCACGCCCAAGTCACAATTAAGGTTGGTGTGCCACGCCTTCGACATCAAGTGGCACGCCCATGTTGAACTCTTCAATCTCCTTTGCTGGAATGTTGGCCTGGCGTGCCATGCCCAAAGCACCAAGTGGCACGCCCATTGATGAGAATTGGCTTCAAAAGCTTGGCGTGCCATGCCAAGAGCTCCAAGTGGCACACCCATTGTGTTGTATTAAGCAACCCTTCTCTGTTTATTGGCCTGGCATGCCACGCCCAGAGCACCAAGTGGCACGCCAGCTTCCTTTGCTTCTTTTGTGCTTTTTGCTTCTTTTTCCATCATTTTCTATAAAGTTAAACAATTCAAAGAAATCAAAGCAATATATAACTTAAGCACAAAAATACTCAATAATTAAGCAAAATAAACTAATTTTTCATATGAGAAAGCATAGAAAAACATAACATGATGTGCATTCATCACAACGCCAAACTTAAACTTTGCTTGTCCTCAAGCAAACAATGAATTATGCAATAGATTTTGGCAAACCAATGTGAGAAGAGTAGCAATTTTTAGGTTCATGGTTGGCTAGTTTCTTATGCATGCTACAATCACAAAAGACATTCAAATGACTGAGGCTTCTATCTAGCTCATTTTATGAAATCTTTTTCTTTATGTTTCTTCCTTGAAACAAGCTTTTCATTCTTTTCTTCGCTTACTTTTTGGGTGCTTTGCACCGTGTGTTGAAAGCTACGACTCTAAATGCTTTATTTTTAAGTATTACCACTTGATACATAAGCACCACAAGCATTTAATTAGAGGGTTATTTTAGCTCATTTGTTTCTTTTCTTTACTCTCTAATCATTGATGCTCAGAGCCTTGAGCTTTGAGGGAGTGCTTTTGCACTTGAGCCTAGCCTTGACTCTAAGTGTTTTGTTTTCAAGCTTTTTGCTTGATACATAAACACCACAAGTACTTAACAAATGAATTGTCATTGGTACTCAGAGCCTTTATTTTTCTCATTCTTTCCTTTTTCTTTTCTTGCCTTATTTGCATATGCTTCTTCAAGGTTTTCATGATTTCAAAAAAAATTCATAAAATGTCCTAGATGAAAACTTCAATTAAACAAATTCAAATGCAATTGAGCAACAATAGTCATGCTAGCTTTCCAATACTTATAAGCTCATGCTAACTTCTTCTTTAATTACCTTGTTTGTTTATGATCATGATACTTAATTGCTTTGAACTCACAAAACTCAAGATGGTAGTCATAATGTCATAACACATGTTACAATTTAGCAATCAAGCTATGCTTATTCACAACACACATGCATACAAGGAAAATAAGAGACAATCATGCAATTTAAATCTACTGGAAACAAATAAGAGGAAAAAAAACTTTACCACCTTGTAGTTCATCTTCATTGTTGTTGTCACTTTCCTCCTATTTTTCCCCTTCCCACACCAAACATAGAATGATTGCTTATCTTCAAGCAACAAATAAAACAGTGGTGATGGAGTTTACGATGGGTCATGAAGTAAAATTAAAGATACAATAAGGGCACAAGAAAGGAAATAGAGACATTATGATTGCATGAATAAGTGGTGTGTGCATGGTACTTTGCATGAAAAATAAGTGGCAACACCAAACATAGAATGCAATCATATGCCAAATTATTGAAAGTAAACTAAGCAAGGAAAGAAAATGTTACCTACGGTTGGGTTGCCTCCCAACAAGCGTTCTTTTAATGTCATTAACTTGACATGTTGTTCATGACTTTCTTCCTCTTCTTCCAGTTTGTTAAGAGGAATGACCTCAAGAGGAGAGAAGAGCCAGTTAATGTCCCCTATTTTGAGTGCCTTCTAACAAGCTTTCTTTTGTTATGTGCTTGATTTGCTTTGCTTGTTGGGGCAGGGGTTGGATTGTTTGTAGTTGACCTTTTCTTCTTCATGAATGTTGACCTTTGTATCTTGGTCACAATCCTCTTTTTGGTGCTTTTCTTGATTGCCTTCACTTCTTTAATTTCAAGAGTTGGTTGTTGTGTGCTTGTTGGAGTGTCTTTTTTATCAAGAGCTTCTTGAATTGGTGGTTCAATGAAATCACCCTTTATGCAACTCTCTATTTCATTGGAGTGTGGACTCCCTTGATTGACTTCTTTCATTTCTTCTGCATGATTTTGTATTGCTTCCTTTGGGAGTGAGTTTGCATGTTCATTTGTCACCTTTAGTAGCCTCTGTGGGCATGGAGCCCTAGGCTTATACACTTTCACAACCTCATCCTTCTTCATTGGAGTCTGACTTAATATGGGTCCCTCTTTTTCTTGTTTTTCCAATTCCTTCCTTGTACCCACCATTTATCTTCATCCTCCTTGCTTAGCACTACCCCATCAATGGCCTTGCGTTCTTTCTTAATGTCACTTGGAAAGGTATTGGTGGGTTTTGCTGAGTATTTGGCAAGTTGGTTGATGAGTCCATATTTTCTGATATATTTTGACTTGATTTGAATGAATTCTAGCACATGAACTCACACTTAGGCACCAGAATAGCATACTTTTGTGTTTTGTACCTGATTTGATCCTAAATGTGAAAACATGCAATTTTGTGCTTGAATTGAGCAATTTAATTCCACCTTTATTCCATTTGATACCGTGATATGGTTTGTGAGTGATTTCAGGCCTTGAAGGCAAGAATGGATGGCCAAAAGTGGAAGAAAGCATGTACAAGGGAGAAAAACATGAAGAAACAAGGAAAAGCACCACAGTGAATTGTGCGTGCGCACAGCATTGCGTGCGTGCACACAAGTGAGAATTTCCATGTGTGCGTGTGTGTGCACAAGCACCTGTGCATAAGCACAGGTCAACTTTCAGCCGAGTGTGCAGACGCACACGTCTGTGCATCCGCACAGGTCCCTGCACGTGATTGCATTAATGAAACACGTGCTGCACAAATTTGGAGGCCTTTGGCTCATTTTTTGATGGCTAAAATGCTGAAATGAAGGGCTATATAAAGGGGATATCAACACATTTGAAGGAATTAGGATTTAGCTCACTTAGATAGTCTAATTTCATAGTATTAGGAGTAGGAGTATGAGTAGTGTAGCTTTGCTCTCTTAGGGTTTAATTTCCATCTCCATTGTAGCATTTTATAGAAGCTTTGATCTTTGATTTTTCTCATCTTTATTATAAGTACTCTCAATTTCCTCTTTAATTATAGCACATTTATTTGCCTTGGTTCAAGCACTTTGTTTATAATTGCAATTTTGAGTTCTTGGAATTTCGATTAATGAATTTTATGTTTCATGCTTCCTTTATGTTTGATTGCTTGTTTATGTTTGGTATTGTTGATAGTTGGTTATAGTTTTCCACTTTCCTTTGCAATTTTCCATGTTTTACTTTTATGCACACAAGGTATTTATGAAAATTCCAACCTTAGAATTTAAGTAGATTCTTTCACCTTGGCTTGAGATTTGAGTTCCTAGGATACTAGAGTCATAATGTTCGACATTTAGTGGTAATTTTTGGCTAGTTAGTTGACTCTTGTTTCCATTGACGCTAGCCTTTTATCAACTAGTGTGGTAAGTTGGTTAGGTCAATTATGCTTGCTAGACTTACTCCTCGATAGTTGTGGTTATGGCAATGATAGGATTCTTAGACTCTCATTCCCAAGTCAAGGCTCTTTTATTGCATTTATAGCATTTTCACTACTTTTGACCTTACCTTCTCTTTACTTGCTTTAGTTATAATTTTGCTCATCTCTTAGTTCTTTTACTGCTTAGTTCTTTTAATATTTTGTTCCTTGATTGCAAAAACCCCCTTTTCCCTCTTGATAAACCCCAATTTTGTGGTTTATATTGTGTAGAATTTGGGGGTTTTGTCAATATTTTTCACACTTATTCACAAGAATTGCATGGTTTTGTGTTCTCTTCCTAATATTGCTTTATGATGGAAAACATGCTTCTTTTACCTTAGAATTACTAAATTTTAATCCTCTTTTATTACCATTCGATGCTGTGACGTGTTTGTTGAGTGATTTCAAATTTTATAGGGCAAGAATGGCCTAGAAGAGAGAAAGAAAGCATGCACAAGTGGAAGGAACATGAAGATTTGGATTTTGGGAATTTCAATATGGGCACGCACCCGAACCTCGCGCGCACGCATGGATGTGGACAGCTGGAAGCGGCGCGCGTAGATCGGCTCATCCGCACGGATTAGAGAAATCCACACCGGCGCGCACGCGTACATGGCACGCACACGTGGATCGCAAAATCAATCGGCACGCCCGCACGCATGGCGCGTACGTGTGACAAGCTGCACGTGACCTCATTAAAGGAAATCGTGCCTGGCAATTTCTGAGGTTCAAGAGGCCCAAATTCAAGCCGGTTCTGCATGGAAAAGACCCAAGGATGCTAGGGGGAAAGGGGGAGGATCATTCATTCACACTTAGAGACAATTTTTAGCTAGTTTTTTGGTTTTTGTTCTTCTAGAGAGAGAAACCCTTGTCCCTCTCTAGATCTAGTTTGATTTGATCTTTCCTTGTTGAATTCTGAATTGGATCTTGTTAATTACTAGTTTTGATTGCTTAATTTGAATTCCTTAGTATAATTTTGTTTAAATCTTGTGTTAGATTTATGTTTTCTTGTCACTTGTCATTTTCAAACTATTTTGTGAATCTTATGGATCTTGAATTGTTAATGTTACATTGATGATTTTCATGATTAATTGTGTTGTTTGAGTGAATTTACATTGATAATTGTTAGTGGGTACTTGTTAATCTCAATTTAGTTGCAATTTGATTATGTCTTTTAGTAATGCTTACCGTGTATTTGATGAAACGTTTCCTTTGATTATGGAGTAGTTCTCTTTACTCTTGGCCTAGGCTAAGGGAATTGGGTAAACTTGAGTAATTGGGTCTAATGGATTTGATAATTTGGGAACCCTTAGTGGTCAATTTGATAACCATTGACACTAGCCTACTACTAAGTCAATTAGTAGCTAGGTTGGACCTTATGGGTTGATGTTGACTAAACTATTTAATATGCTTCAAGTATAGAAGTAAACTTAATGAGTTTGGTTCCTCATAATTGTCAAGATATGGTTATTAGACAAGGATGGTGACCCCAATTCCCATGTCTAGCCAAGAGTTGCTTTTATTATTCATATTTAGAAACCCAAAAATCCTAATTGCTTTGTCTTAGTTATAGTTATTTGTTTAGTTTTAGAGTAGAATTATATTGGATGTTATCTTATTAATTTGGAAGACATCTTGCTTTAGTCACTTGAATTAGTTTCTTGCACTTCAAGATTACTTGCTTGTTAGGATTCTTAGTTTAATTTCTTGCTCATGACTTGCAACCCCGGAATTCTAACCAATATTGATGCACATGTTTACCCATTCCTTGTGAGTTGTGAGACGACCTGAGGTTTGAATACTTCGGTTACTTTTATTGCGGGTGAACTTGTGACATCCAATTCCTTCAAAATTTGATCGAGAGTTATTAGTTGGTTTGGAACTATACTTACAATGAAGTTCTATTTCTATTAAGAGAGATTCTAGACCGACAATAACCTTCGCGCTATCAAATTTTTGGCGCCGTTGCCGGGGAGTGGTTGCAACATATGCCTTGATATTGGTTATGTGAATATGTGAATAGTGTAGATAGTTTACTTGATTTCAATACTTAGCTATAGTTTAGATTTCTTTTGTATGTGTGCTATGACTCCCAAGTTTGATGACTCGGTCTCAACCAAATTCTAGCTTAGCCGAGTTTGACCCTGAGATTGAAAGAACTTTGTTACACACTCGGCAAGCTAGACGGTGGTTGGACTATACGGCCAGTGCTTCGGCCTCTCTTGAGGAACATACCGAATCACTAGACGGTACCGAGAGTGACTTGGAGTCCGCTACTTCCTATTCTTCTGTTGGCACTACTAATACATCTTTGCATCCTACAGGTGAACCATACATGGCAGAGCCACGACGGATCACTTTGCATGAGCAAGGTGCTCCGGATATCATACTTCAACCTTTGCAAGCAAGGTATCCCAACCTTGATCCAAACATTGAGTTGAAGAGTAGCTTGATAAATCTACTTCCTAAATATCACGGGTTGCCGGGTCAAGACTCCATCCGACATCTAAGAGATTTTCAAGTTGCTTGTTCTACGGCTCGAAGGCATGGAGCCGATGAGGTGGCTATTATGGTTTTTGCCTTCCCTTTGTCTCTTAAAGGGCAAGCAAAAACATGGTTCTATTCGCAACCAGATGAGATTGTGAACAATTGGAATTTCTTGAGAATAGAGTTTCTAGATAAATTCTTTCCGCCGGAGAAGACCGACTACATCCGGAAGGAGATCTCGGGTATAATGCAAAAGGACTAAGAGAGTTTGTATGAGTATTGGACTCGGTTCAAGAGGCTATTGGAATATTATCCACACCATGGATTGAACACTCACTTGCTCATTAGTTACTTCACCGGAGGTCTTTGTGCGGAAGATAAAAGATTGCTCACCGCTTTTAGTGGTGGTTCCCTTTCAAAAAACAAGATGGAAGGAGAAGTTTGGAGCTTGATAAATGATGTTGCCGAGGCTACACAACACGTAAGGGTGAGAAGTAATTCTCTCAAGGGTGTGGTAGAACCATCCCCTTCCGAAGCAAGCTTAACCAAGGGCTGGGGGATATGACCACCATCCTCACGCAAATACAAAAGGATAAAAAAGAATACTACTCCATCCAAGCTATCCAAGCCCCACCCCAAGTTGCTCAACTTGAAGGCCCTCCTAGAATTTGTGGTTTTTGCTCTAGCACCACACATTACACCGATCAATGTCATCAAATTCAAGAGGAGCATGCCCTTGTCATGGCCAATATGAATTACAATAACCGTCCGCCCTATCCTTCTCAAAGTCAAAACAACTACTCTCATGGTAGTAATCAAAATCAAGGGTGGATGGATAATGCACAAGGGAGCAATCAAAACCAAAGATGGAACAACTCTTCTTCTCACTATAACAACAACCAATCTTCATCTCAATATCACCACAACCAAAACCAAAACAACTACACCAAATACCAAGCACCACACCATAGGCAACAATCCAACCAAGCCTCTTCATCTTCCAACAATCAAGTTGATGAGCTTAGAGCTTCCATGGAGAAACAAGAGGAGAACAACAAGGTTCAATTCAATACCTTGAATGCACAATATGGCAACTTGAATGCACAATATGGTAACATGAGTGCTCAACTAGCCAATCTCACTGACATGATTTCAAGGTTGTCCATGTCCTCCACCTCCAACAACAACACCAACCAACCCTCAAGCTCTTCTAACCTTCCATCCCAACCCCTTCCAAACCCCAAGGGCGGTCTCAACGCCATCACTCTACGGTCGGGAACTACATTGGAGGAGATACCTCCTAGGGTCATGGAAGACATTCATGAGGAAGAAGTGGTTGTTGAAGCTCCGCATGAAGAAGAGGAGGTAGACAAAAGGCATGAGGAAGAAGGAGTAAGCCTTAAGGAACCCAAGAGGAAAGTTATAGTGGATGAGTCCATTCCTATCCCATTCCCTTCCAAGGTGAAGAAAGCAAAGAAGACTCCAGAATTCGATTTAACCATGCTTCAAGTGTTCAAGAAAGTTAAGGTAACCATACCACTTCTTGATGCTATCCAACAAATTCCGAAGTATACAAAATTTTTGAAAGACTTGTGTACACACAAGGATAGGATAGGAGAGTTGGAGACATTATCCTTGGGTAGTTTAATTTCTTCCTTGATGGAGCCAATTTCAAAAAAATATGGTGACACTGGGCCTTGTCTGGGGTCTTGTCGTATTAGTGGGCGCACTTTTTATGACTGTATGTGTGATCTAGGGTCTTGCGTAAGCATCATGCCGCTCTCTATCTTCGTGCGATTGAATTTAGCTCCATTAAAGAAGTCGGCGGCGAAGTTTGCCTTAGCTGATAAAAGTGTGATCACTGTGATGGGAATAACAGAAGATGTACTTGTGGCGATCAAGGACTTGGTCTTTTCAGTTGACTTTTACATCCTTGAAATGCCTCCAACAGAAAATAGAAGCTCATCTTCCGTTCTACTTGGTAGACCCTTCCTTAAGACCTCTAAATTCAAGTTAGATGCCTTCACCGGCACATATTCCTTTGAGGTCGGAGATAAGACTATCAAGTTCAATTTGGAAGAAGCCATGAAGCACCCTCCTGAAGAGCATTCCGTTCTCCGATGTGATGTAATCGATGAAGTGGTGGCGAAAGTGCGAAAAGAAGACCACAACAAGTTATGCTACCATATTGTTGAAGGAACGGATGACCAAGAGGGTGAACAAGAGAACGTTGTTGAGAATGAACTCCGTGAGCTTGATGAAAAGGAACCTCAGGTTGAGGCAAAGAGTGAACTAAAGCCTCTTCCATCTCATTTGAAGTATGCTTTCTTAGAAGACAACCAAAAGTTTTCGGTCATTATTGCTAGTGACCTTTCTAGTGAAGAAGAAGGGAAGCTCCTAGATGTTCTAAGAAAGTACAAGAAGGCAATTGGTTGGAGCCTAGCCGATATTGTGGGGATTGACCCCCACAAGTGCATGCATCATATCTTTCTCCAAGAGGGAGCTTGGCCAGTTAGGCAACCGCGAAGGAGGCTCAACCCGACCATCCTTGATGTGGTAAAGAAGGAGGTCACTAGGCTACTTGAGGCAGGTATCATATACCCAATTTCTGACTGTGAGTAGGTGAGCCCGGTCCAGGTTGTTCCCAAGAAATCGGGCATCACTGCGGTTAAAAAGGATGATGGTGAAGTGGTCACCAAGAGAGTACAAAATGCGTGGTGAGTTTGCATCGATTATAGAAGATTGAATGCCGCTACAAGGAAGGACCACTACCCTTTGCCCTTTATCGATCAGATGTTGGGCCGTTTGGCGGGTAAATCCCATTATTGCTTTCTTGATGGATTCACTGGTTACTTCCAGATTCACATTGCCCCTGAGGATCAGGAAAAGACCACATTCACTTGTCCTTTTGGCACCTTTGCTTACAAAAGGATGCCATTTGGACTATGCAATGCACCTACTACTTTTTAGCGGTGTATGACGTGTGTCTTTTTCGATCTAATGGAGAATTGTCTGGAAGTCTTTATGGATGACTTCAGTGTTTATGGAACTTCATTTGATTGTTGTTTAGAGAACTTGGCCAAGGTCTTAGCTAGATATGTTGACACTAACCTTGTCTTGAATTTTGAAAAATGTCACTTTATGGTAAGACAAGGTATAGTGTTAGGACATGTAGTGTCTAAGGAAGGCATTTTTGTAGACCCGGCCAAGGTCGATGTTATCACCACTTTACCTCACCCCTCATCTGTGAGGGAGGTCCGCTATTTTTTGGGACATGTACGATTTTACAGGCGCTTTATTAAGTATTTCAGCAAGATTGCTTTGCCATTGTCACGCCTACTCCAAAAAGATGTGGACTTTGAGTTTGACAGTGCATGTGTGAGTGCATTTGAAGAGCTAAGGAGAGTTCTTACCACAGCACCGATTGTGTGAGGCCCCAACAGGACGCTACCATTCGAGATAATGTGCGATGCGTCAAACCATGCTGTAGGTGCCGCGCTTGCACAACGCGATGTAAACTTCCTTATGTCATTGCTTACTCTTCTAAAACATTGGATGCAGCACAATCCAACTATACCACTACAGAAAAGGAACTCCTAGCTATTGTTCATGCTTTAGATAAATTCATATCTTATTTGCTAGGGTCCAAGATAATGGTATACACGGATCATGTAGCTTTGAAGTACTTATTGATAAAGAATGAGTCAAAACCTAGACTCATACGTTGGATCTTGCTTTTGCAAGAATTTGACATTGAGATTAGGGATCGGAGTGGATCTCAAAACTTGGTTGCTAATCATTTAAGCCACCTTGAGAATTTAAAATTTGACCCATTTCCGATCGGTGACTCATTCCCATTGGATAGTTTGCATGCTGTGTCGGATAGCTTTCCTTGGTTTGCACCAATGGCGAACTACTTGGTTGCAAAAATCTTCCCTCCTAACTTTTTTAAAAACCAAAGAGACAAGTTGAGGAGTGATTCCAAATACTACATTTGGGATGACCCTCACTTGTGGAAGAGGGGAGTGGACCAAGTAATTCGAAGGTGCGTCCCAGAATTTGAAATTCAACCCATTCTTGAAGCTTGCCATTCATCCGAATGTGGCAGCCACTTTGGCCCATAACGGACAGCTAAAAAGGTGTTGGATTGTGGATTCTGGTGGCCAACCTTATTCAAGGATACTAACTGGTTCTGTGTGTCGTGCCACCAATGCCAGAAGTCAGGAAATACGTCCCAAAGGGATGAGATGTCTCAGCAACCTATGTTGTTCTGTGAGATATTTGATGTATGGGGCATTGACTTTATGGGACCATTTCCCAACTCAAGTGGGTATCTATATATTCTGTTAGCGGTTGACTACGTGTAAAAATGGGTAGAAGCAATACCTACCCGCCTTGACGACGCCAATACCGTCATTTCTTTTATTAGAAATAATATTGTATGCCGTTATGGGTCGCCACGAGCAATCGTGAGTGACCAAGGATCCCACTTTTGTAACAGGAAAGTAGAGGTACTGCTCAAGCGCTATGGGGTATTGTATAAGGTTGCCACTGCTTATCTCCCACAAACCAACGGACAAGCGGAAGTGTCCAACCGGGAGATTAAGAGAATTTTAGAGAAAGTGGTCAATCCACAAAGTAATGATTGGAGCCTCCGGTTAAGAGATGCATTTGGGCGTATAAGACGGCCTAAAAGACTCCGTTATGGATGAGTCCCTTCCAGATCGTCTATGGTAAGGCATGCCACATTCCGGTGGAGATTGAGCATAAAGCCTATTGGGCGGTAAAGCAGTGCAACATGGATTTCACCAAGGCGGGTGTAGCCAGGAAATTACAGCTAGAGGAGCTCGAGTGTTTGAGGAACGAAGCATATGAGAATGCCCGGATCTACAAGGAAAAGACTAAAACATTTCATGACCATCACATCTGGAAGAAGGATTTTCAAGAAGGTGACGATGTTCTCCTCTACAACTCGAGGCTTAGATTCATGCCTGGCAAGCTCCGTTCTAGATAGGAAGGACCCTTCAAGGTGAAAGAGATAAAGCGCTATGGGGTGGTGGAATTGTTTGATCCTAAAAGGGAAGCAACTTTCAAGGTGAGTGGACATAGAGTAAAGAAGTACCATGGCTGCAATTTTCCAAAAGAGCTAGAGGTGTTCCTATTAACGGATGCACCTAAAGGAGGAGAAGCTTGAGCAACTGACCGTCCAACTTAAGGACGTTAAAGAAAAGTGCTTGGTGGGAGGCACCCAACCGTGGTAAGATCTTCTGTGTGTATACCTTCTTGCCTTTAGCTTTAGATTCTTGTACATTTTGTGATTTCTTGGTGTTGTTGATTGCGTAGGAATGCTAGTTTTGTTGATCTTGTTGGATAACTAGGATGTTCATATAGGTTTCATCATTTTGGTATGGATGAATTATTGAAGTTGGAGAAAATGCTTTGTTTTGAATAGTGCATGAATTAGTGAGTGTTTCCTTGATTATCTAGCTTAAACACCTGCCAAGAATGTGTTAAAATAGCCCTTTCTAAGTTGTTTAAAAAAAAGAATAAGAAGGGGAAAGGGGGCATCCGCGCTTGAGCGTGCTGTGTGCGCGCGCACCGGTGGTGCATTTCACACTCCTGGTACGAAACCCTGAGAGTTATGCCCACCTTGTGCCCACTTCGTGCCAGGCACCTAGCGCAAGCGTGCGTGACGCCTGTGCGCCCCTTGTAATTTAGCCAACGACGCGCAAGCGCACTGTGTGCGCGCGCGTCGGTTGTGCACTCTGACCTCTCTGGTACAAAAACCAGAGAGTTATGCCAACTTCGTGCCTATTCTGTGCCCACGACTGACGTGCAGGTGTACTTGACGCATCCGCGCCGGTTGCCACCTTCAGCAGGCACGCGTCCGCGCACTATGCGCGTCCGCGCCGCCTGTGCTGCATGCCAACTCTGGTACAAAAACCCGAGAGTCAGGCCTACATTGTGCCAACTTTGTGCCAGGGGCACAACTATCGCCGTGCGTACGCGCCCTTGACACGTACGCACCCCTCGCTCAACCCTCATCGACGCGCAAGCGCAATGCGCGCGCGCATCGATCACGCGACCCAGTTTTAAACCTGGCGCGCCCTGTCTCTTCCCTTTTTCTCACCTCTTTTCTTATTTTCTTTCTTCTTCTTTCTACATCACCTCTCCTCTCTTCTTCCTCTTCTATACTCCACCACCACTGTCTCCGGCCACTCACCGGTGACCACCACCACCTCCAGTGGCGCTACATCTCTTCTCTCTCTTTCTCCTTTTTTACAAAAGAAAACTCCACCTTGTTCTTTTACACTTCTCAAGGTTCTACTTCTTCTATACCTCATTTCTTACTCTCTTTGCATAATCTCTCCTTCTAGTTACATGTTCTTTTTGTTGATTCTCTTAATTTCTCTTTTAAGTTGCATGATTATACTACTTGCTTTTTGCTTGTTTACTTTGTCATTCTCTTATTTTTCCATGGATGTTGAACTTGAGTTTTAATTTGCTTTGAGAGATCTTCTTGTTATCTTTCATTATCATTGTAACTAGGTGATGTTGTGTGATGATTGATATTTCATTTTGGGACTCTAATTGATCGAGTATCTCATTTTTGCTCATTGCTTGATAACTAGATGCCAAGTGTTCGAGGAAATGCACGAATGCCATTTTGGTTTATTTTAGTCATATACATTCAATTTGGTGCTTCCTCCTCATTCACTTGCTCCGTTTTAAGTGCATTGAGTCCACTTTGCTTTATGCTTGCTAATTAGATACTCATTGAACATGACTTGCTCTTTGTTATGGATGTTGAGACTATGCTTCTCATGCCATATTGCATGCTTTACTCACTCTTGCATCCCATGCCAAGTGTTTTAACCCATGTCTCTATAATCAATTTGTTGCATAATTTCTTTTGGGCACTACCTCTCACTTGCATGTTTTCATCGAGATGATTCTTTGGGTTTAATGTTTTCCCTTTTTCCCTTACTTTTTCAGGATGGCCACCAAGAAAGGCAAGGAGAAAGCTTCAGGGAAACCGGCCACAAAGAGGGCACCCCAAAAGTCAACCTCCAAGGCACACCCTACACTAGGAGCCAAACCCCTATCTAAGAAGGCGAAGGCATCCGCTCCTATTGATGAAAAAGAGAAGAGCAAACCGGCAAAGGATTCTTCAAGGTTCCCCAACCGCTGCTGTGAACTTGTGTTCCCCGCCATGGTTGAAAGAAACTATCATGCCGAGCATCTACTTGCCCCGCCGGATAAGGTTGCTCATTGTATCCTGCCCCGCATTGAGCAGCGAGGATGGAAGTTTCTTCTGAGAAAACCACAGGAGGTCAACCTCTCGTGGGTGGTAGAGTTATAGACTAACTACCATCTCCCCTCTCTTCAATCGGTATAAGTGCGTCAGAAGCAAGTCCTAATTTCAAAAGAGGCTATTCAGCAAGTTATTAATGTCCTACTGGTACCAAGTGAAATGGATGGCTACCAAGAGGGCTTACGTCAGCGAGAAGAGTTTCGGTTTGATTGGGACTCGATTCTTGGAGTCATTGCTGAACCAGAGACATTTTGGACCCAAGGTCGACTCCGGATGCGGCCCAAGTGCATTGACGCATGTTCCCTCACTGTAGAAGCTAGAGCTTGGGCCCATATCCTATCTCACTATGCGCTACCTAGCACCCACAAGTCGTCCTTCACGGCGGATCTCGCCTTGCTTGTTTGGTGTGTTCTCACGGAGAGACCGGTGAACATTCCACTTCTTATCAAGCAAGCGATGGGTCAAGTCCACGCCCGGGGTAATTTGCCATTTCCAGCATTAGTGTTTGATTTAGTTGCTGCTGCGGGTATTTCTTGGGAAGCAATGGACACGAAGGCTATAATTCCGGCTAAGGGCGATGTTGTCCCAAGCGGAAAATACTTACAGCTTCCTATGAACAACCCAAGCCTTGACATAGCCCCACAGCCCACTATTCCTTCCACCTCATCGTCACCACCACGACAAAGATCCACCCATCAAAGGATAGAAGATCTACACCGGAAGATTGATAGATATGAGCGGCGCAACCAACGTCGGTACACTTACATCAAGAAGCTTTTGTGTTGTGTTACCCTTAGCATGGAGGAATCCGAAATATTCACCTCCAGCTCAAACCCAAGTGATGGGAGCTTTGATGAAGGGGATAGTGAAGGTTCCGGTCCCAACCGCCCTTTGCGCATTGTTGGTAGCACGGAGGACCGTGCTAAATTCTAAGTGTGGGGAAGTCGTTTGACCGATCTCCATGGGTAACAATCTCTTCCTTTCAACACCCATGGATTTATCTTTTGCGTAGTAGTTAGTACATTGCATGTGTAGTTAGTCTTGCTTATAAATACCCTTTGCATGATAGTTAGTCTCCATAGAGTTACTTGGTCAAAATAATGACTTCTTCCCCAAGAAACAGTATTTTCGGGGTACCCTACCAATTTTGAAAAAAAAATTTGCGGTAAACTTGCTTCAAGAATGTATTTGGAACACAGTGACTGAGCTAAGAACACAAGCATGTAAGTTTTGAACCTATTGTGTGGTTGGTGCACGAAATTATGATCATCAATGGCGCCAACAACATGGTACACACAATTGTAATCTCAACTCTTTTTCACAATTCCGCACAACTAACCAGCAAGTGCACTGGGTCGTCCAAGTAATAAACCTTACGTGAGTAAGGGTCGATCCCACGGAGATTGTCGGCTTGAAGCAAGCTATGGTCATCTTGTAAATCTCAGTCAAGCGGATTCAAATGGTTATGGAGAATTGATAATTAAAAGATGAATAAAATATAAAATAAGATAGAGGTACTTATGTAATTCATTGGTGAGAATTTCAGATAAGCGTATAAAGATCCTTTTGCGTCTGTCACTACGCCCAACACTCGCGAGTTTGAAGCTCGTCACAGTCATCCCTTCCCAGATCCTACTCGGAATACCACAGACAAGGTTTAGACTTTCCGGATCTCAGGAATGGCCGCCAATAATTCTAGCCTATACCACGAAGGTTTTAATCTTAGATTAGAAACCCAATAGATACACATTCAAGCTTGTTTGCATGTAGAACGAAAGTGGTTGTCAGGCACACGTTCATAAGTGAGAATGGTGATGAGTGTCACATAATCATCACATTCATCATGTTCTTGAGTGCGAATGAATATCTTGGAGAGGAAATAGGCTTGAGTTGAATAGAAAAACAATAGTACTTTGCATTAATTCATGAGGAACAGCAGAGCTCCACACCTTAATCTATGGTGTGTAGAAACTCCACCGTTGAAAATACATAAATAAAAGAAGGTCTAGGCATTGCCGAATGGCCAGCCTCCCAAAGAGGGTTCAATCATCAAAGCATGATCAAAAGATGATTAAAAGATGAAAATACAATAGCAAAAGGTCCTATTTATAGAGAACTAGTAGCCTAGGGTTTACAGAAATGAGTAAATGATGCAAAAATCCACTTTCGGGCCCACTTGGTGTGTGCTTGGAGTTAAATGCCAGCTTTTGTGCCAGTTTGGGCGTTTAACTCCTGCTTTTATGCCAGTTCTGGCGTTTTGACGCCATAATTTTTATGCTGACTTGGAATGCCGATTTGGGCCATCAAATCTCGTGCAAAGTATAGACTATTATATATTTCTGAAAAGCCCAGAATGTGTACTTTCCACCACAATTGAGAGCGCACCAAACGGGTTTCTGTAGCGCTAGAAAATCCACTTCGAGTGCAGGGAGGTCAGAATACAACAGCATCTGCAGTCCTTTTTCACCATCTGAATCAGATTTTTGCTCAGGTCCCTCAATTTCAGCCAGAAAATACCTGAAATCACAAAAAAACACAAAAACTCATAGTAAAGTCCAGAAATGTGAATTTTATTTAAAAACTAATAAAAATATAATAAAAACTAACTAAAACATACTAAAAACTACCTAAAAATAATGCCAAAAAGTGTATAAATTATCCGCTTATCACAACACCAAACTTAAATTGTTGCTTGTCCCCAAGCAACTGAAAATCAAATAGGATAAAAAGAAGAGAATATACAATGAATTCCAAAAACATCTATGAAGATCAGTCATGATTAGATGAGCGGGGCTATTAGTTTTTTGCTTCTGAACAGTTTTGGCATCTCACTTTATCCTTTGAAGTTCAGAATGATTGGCATCTATAGGAACTCAGAATTCAGATAGTGTTATTGATTCTCCTAGTTCAGTATGTTGATTCTTGAACACAGTTACTTTATGAGTCTTTGCCGTGACCCTAAGCATTTTGTTTTCCAGTATTACCACCGGATACATAAATGCCACAGACACATAACTGGGTGAACCTTTTCAGATTGTGACTCAGCTTTGCTAGAATCCCCAATTAGAGGTGTCCAGAGCTCTTAAGCACACTCTTTTTGCTTTGGACCACGACTTTAACCACTCAGTCTCAAGCTTTTCACTTGACACCTTCACGCCACAAGCACATAGTTAGGGACAGCTTGGTTTAGCCGCTTAGGCCAGGATTTTATTCCTATGGGCCCTCCTATCCACTGATGCTCAAAACCTTGGATCGTTTTTATTTTACCCTTGCCTTTTGGTTTAAAGGGCTATTGGCTTTTTTTGCTTGCTTTTTCTTTCTCTTTTTTCTCTTTTTTTATTTTTTTATTTTTCGCCTCTTTTTTTTTCGCATATATTTTTTTCTCCAAGCTTTTCACTGCTTTTTCTTGCTTCAAGAATCAATTTTATGATTTTTCAGATTATCAACAACATTTCTCCTTTTTTCATCATTCTTTCAAGAGCCAACAATTTTAACATTCATGAACAACAAATTAAAAAATATGCACTGTTCAAGCATTCATTCAGAAAAACAAAAAATATTGCCACCACATCAAAATAATTAATCTGTTTTAAAATTCAAAATTCATGTACTTCTTTTTCTTTTTGCAATTAAAAACACTTTTTATTTAAGAAAGGTGATGGATTCATAAGACATTCATAGCTTTAAGGCATAGATACTTAGATACTGTAGGGGCGTGCATCTCGTTGCATCATGGGCAAGTTGAATGCCAACCTTACATTTTCTGGTCTAAATTTTAAGCATTTTCCCTGGACCATTGTAAGCCAATTCTTTGGGTCCGGGTTCACACTTTGATTATGGTTCTTGGTGATCCATGCATTGGCATAGAACTCTTGAACCATTAAGATCCTGACTTGTTGAATGGGGTTGGTGAGAATTTCCCAACCTTTTCTTCGAATCTCATGTCGGATCTCCGGATATTCACCCTTTTTGAGTTTGAAAGGGACCTCGGGGATCACCTTCTTCTTGGCCACAAATTCATAGAAGTGGTCTTGATGGATCTTTGAGAAGAATCTCTCCATCTCCCATGACTCGGAGGCGGAAGCTTTTGCCTTTTCTTTCCTCTTTCTAGTGGTTTCTCTGGCCTTAGGTGCCATAAATGGTTATGGAAAAAACAAAAAACAACGCTTTTACCACACCAAACTTAGAAGGTTTGCTCGTCCTCGAGCAAAAGAAGAAAGAAGAGAATAGAAGAAGAAGAAAAAGAGGAGATGGAGGAGGGTATAGTGGTTCGGCTAAGGGGGGTAAGTAATGTGTAAGATGTGTGAAAATGAAGGAGGGAAGATGGGTTTATATAGGAGTGGAGAGAGGGGTAGGCTTCGGCCATGTATGGGTAGGTTTGGGAGGGAAAGTTTTTTGAATTTGAATGGTGAGGTAGGTGGGGTGTTATGATGGATGGATGTGGATTAGTGAAGAGATTATGGAGAAGAGGGTAGGATTTGATAGGTGAGGGGTTTTTGGAGAAGAGGTATTGAGGTGATTGGTAAAGGGTATTTGGGGAAGGGTGTTATGGGGGGTGTAAAGAAGAGAGAGAGAGAGAAGAGGTTGGTGGGGATCCTGTGGGGTCCACAGATCCTGAGGTGTCAAGGATTTCTCATCCCTGCACCATGTTGGCGTGTAAACGCCCCCTTTGATTGCCAATCCTGGTGTTAAACGCCAAGTTCCTGCCCATTTCTAGCGTTTAACGCCAGCTTTTCTCCTATTTCTGGCATTTAAATGCCAGCTCTGTGCCCATTTCTGGCGTTAAACGCCCAGAATGGTGCCAGACTGGGCATTTAACGCCCATTCTGCTACCCTTACTGGCGTTTAAATGCCAGTAAGCTTCTCCTCCAAGGTGTGCTATTTTTAATACTATTTTTCGTTCTGTTTTTGCTTTTTCAGTTGTTTTTGTGACTTCACATGATCATCAACCTACAGAAAACATAAAATAACAATAGAAAATAAATAGATATAATAAAATTTGGGTTGCCTCTCAACAAGCGCTTTTTTAATGTCAATATCTTGACAGTGGGCTCTCATGGAGCCTCACAGATACTCAGAGCATGATGATGGCCTTCCAACACCAAACTTAGAGTTTGAATATGGGGGCTCTATGATGAGCGGATATTTTATACGCTTTTTGGGGTTAATTTCATATAGTTTTTTGTGTGTTTTAGTTAGTTTTTAGTTTATTTTCAGTAGTTTCTAGGAAAAATTCATATTTCTGGACTTTACTATGAGTTTGTGTATTTTTCTATAATTTCAGGTATTTTCTGGCTGAAATTGAGGGAGCTGAGCAGAAATCTGATTCAGGCTGAAAAAGGACTACTGATGTAGTTGGATTCTGACCTCCCTGCACTCGGAATGGATTTTCTGGAGCTACAGGACTCCAAATGGCGCGCTTCTAATTGCGTTGGAAATTAGACATCCAGGGCTTTCCAGCAATATATAATAGTCCATACTTTGCTCAAGGATAGATGACGTAAACTGGCGTTCAATGCCAGTTCCATGTTGCAGTCTGGCGTCGAGCGCCAGAAACAAGTTACAAGTTGGAGTTCAACGCCAGAAAAGGATCCAAAGCTGGCGTTGAATGCCCAAAACAGCCCTATGCACGTGATTAGCTTAAGTCTCAGCCCCAGCACACACCAAGTGGGCCCCAGAAGTGGATTTCTGCACTATCCATCTTAGTTTACTCATTTTCTGTAAACCTAGTTTACTAGTCTAGTATAAAACAACTTTTAGAGACTTGTCTTGTATCTCATGACATTTTAGATCTGAACTTTGTACCTTTTGATGGCATGAGTCTCTAAACTCCATTGTTGGGGGTGAGGAGCTCTGCCGTGTCTCGATGAATTAATGCAAGTATTTCTGTTTTCCATTCAAACATGCGTGTTCCTATCTAAGATATCCATTCGCACTTCAATATGAATGTGATGAACGTGACAATAATCATCATTCCTCCACGAATGCGTGCCTGACAACCACTTACGTTCCACCGTATAATGAATGAATATCTCTTAGATCTCTTAATCAGAATCTTCGTGGTATAAGCTAGATTGATGGCAGCATTCAAGAGAATCCAGAAAGTCTAAACCTTGTTTGTGGTATTCCGAGTAGGATTCAGGGATTGAATGACTGTGACGAGCTTCAAACTCGCGAGTGTTGGGCGTAGTGACAGACGCAAAAGGATAGTAAATCCTATTCCAGTACGATTGAGAACCTGCAGATGATTAGCCGTGCGGTGACAGCGCATTTGGACCCTTTTCACTGGAAGGATGGATGGTAGCCATTGACAACGGTGATCCACCAACACACAGCTTGCCATAGGAGGACGTGCGTGCGTGAATCAGAAAACAGAGGAAAGCAGAATTTCAGAAGACAAAGCATCTCCAAAACTCCAACATATTCTCCATCATTGCATACAAGTATAATTTGTGTTCTGCCCTTTTATTCCTTGCAATCAAATTTGATAAATAAATTATTTTATTGTTTTCCTAACTAAGAGTTACAAGATAACCATAGATTGCTTCAAGCCAACAATCTCCGTGGGATCGATCCTTACTCACGTAAGGTATTACTTGGATGACCCAGTGCACTTGTTGGTTAGTGGTACGAGTTGTAAAAAGTGTGATTTACAATTCGTGCACCAAGTTTTTTGGCGCTGTTGCCGGGGATTGTTTGAGTTTGGACAACTGACGGTTTATTTTGTTGCTTAGATCAGGAAAAATTTTTCTTTTTAGTTTAGAGTCTTTTATTATTTATACCTTGTTAAAACACTTTAAACTTATAGCTCAATTAGCTAGAGCGTGGTGCTTATATTCTTAGTAATTGGCTAGCCTATTTTTAAAATCTTGTGCCAAACTTTAAGTTTGGTGTTTTCTTGTTGATTTTTCTTTGTTTTTCAAAAATTTTAGTTTGGTTTTCTAAAAATTTTAAGTTTGGTGTTCTTTCTTCATGTTCTTGTGTTCTTGTGAGTCTTTAAAGTGTTCTTGAGTTTCCTTGTGTCTTGATCTTGAAATTTTTAAGTTTGCTGTTCTTTGGTGTTTTCCCTCCAAAATTTTTAAAAACAAGGAGCATTAGATCTAAAAATTTTAAATCTTGTACTATCTTATTATTTTTCTCTCTCCTCTTTAAATCCAAAAATATCTTTTCTCTCTATTTTAAAGCAAATTTTTGAAATTTACTTTTAAAATTCAGATTTTTATTTCAAAACTTAAAACCTTTTTCAAAAATCATCATATCCTTTTCAAAACTTCCTAACCACTTTCTCTCTCCTCATTTTTTTCGAAAATCTTCACCTATTTTTATTTATTTTATTTTAATTTATTTTTTTTTCGAAATAAATAAATAATTAAATAAATAAAAATATTTTCTTCTATTTTACATCATCTCCCTTTCTCCATCATGGACCTAAGCGGAAATGAACAGTCCAGGAGGACTCTGGGGTCATATGCTAACCCCTCTACTGCTTCATATGGGAGTAGTATCTGCATACCCTCCATTGGAGTCAGTAGCTTTGAGTTGAATCCTCAGCTCATTATCATGGTGCAGCAAAGTTGCCAGTATTTCGGTCTTCCACAGGAAGAACCTACAGAGTTTCTGGCACAGTTTTTATAGATTGCTGACACAGTACATGATAAGGAAGTAGATCAGGATGTCTATAGATTATTATTGTTTCCATTTGTTGTAAAAGACCAAGCAAAAAGGTGGTTAAATAACTAACCTAAGGCTAGCATAAGGACATGGAAACAGCTAACAGAAAAATTCCTGAACCAATACTTTCCTCCAAAACGGATGACACAGCTAAGGCTGGACATCCAAGGCTTTAAACAAGGGGATAATGAATCTCTTTATGATGCTTGGGAGAGATACAGAGAGATGCTACGAAAATGCCCCTCTGAAATGTTTTCAGAGTGGGTTCAGTTAGACATCTTCTATTATGGGCTTACAGAAAGAGCTCAAATCTCTCTAGACTACTCAACTGGTGGATCTATCCACATGGGAAAGACAATTGAAGAAGCTCAAGAGCTCATTGATACTGTTGCCAGAAATCAGCATCTGTACCTAAGCAGTGACCCTTCCATGAAAGTAGAGGTTAAAACAGTAACTGCTGAACTCAGTCCTGTAAAACAAGCTGCTAAATTCAATCAGCAACTGGACTTTCTAACAAAGCAGTTAGCCGAATTCAAGGATAGACTACAAGAGACAAGGATGGCTAACATAAATATGGAAGAACAATTGAAGCAAACAAAGCAGCAGCTGTCAAAACAAATAACAGAGGAATGCCAAGCAGTTCAATTAAGAAGTGGGAAGACATTAAATACCCCACCTCAAGGCAGCAAGAAGCCAAGAAATGAGCAAATCACCCAAAATCCACCTGAGGACAGTAAGAGCCTAGGGAAAAATAATTCTGGCACTAAAACGCCAGAAATTGGGTGGAAGGCTG